>NC_079455.1:4306248-4356248 GCF_903798145.1 Danio aesculapii
CTACTCGTCACAACCGAGGTCTGCAGAAGAGCATCTCTGAATGCACAACACGTCCAAGCTTGAGGTGGATGGGGTACAGCAGCAGAAGACCACACCGGGTGCCACTCCTGTCAGCTAAGAACAGGAAACTGAGGCTACAATTCACACAGGCTCACCAAAACTGGACAATAGAAGATTGGAAAAACGTTGCCTGATCTGATGAGTCTCGATTTCTGCTGCCACATTCGGATGGTCAAGTCAGAATTTGGCATCAACAACATGCTAGCATGGATACAAACTGCTTCATATCAATGGTTCAGGCTGGTGGTGGTGGTGTTGTAATGGTGTGGGGGATATTTTCTTGCCACACTTTGAGCCCATTTGTATCAATTGAGCATTGTGTCAACGTCACAGCCTACCTGAGTATTGTAACTGACCATGTACATCCCTTTATGACCACAGTGTACCCATCTTCTGATGGCTACTTCCAGCAGGATAACGTACCATGTCATAAAGAGCAAATCATCTCAGACTGGTTTCTTGAACATGACAATGAGTTCACTGTACTCAAATGGCCTCCACAGTCACCAGAGCTCAATCCAATAGAACACCTTTGGGGTGTGGTGGAACGGGAGATGTCTAGAAATGTGTTGAAAAAGTCTTCTCTACATTCAACAGAATATATATATATATATATATATATATATATATATATATATATATATATATATATATATATATATATATATATATATATATATATATATATATATATGTGCGTGTGTGTATATTTCCCAGAGATGGGTTGTGGCTGGAAAGGCATAAGTTGGCAGTTCATTCCGCTGTGGCGACCCCGGAATAATAAGGGGACTAAGCCAAAAAGAAAATGTGTATATATATATATATATATATATATATATATATATATATATATATATATATATATATATATATATATATATATATATATATATATATATATATATATACAGGGGAGCTAATAATTCTGACTTCAACTAAGTGTTCAAATAAATAAATGTTAGAATAAATGTTGTTCACTTTTTTATTTAAATGATTGCTTTCTAATAACCAACAAGCCACCTCTGTGAATCAGTCTTTACATTTATTGAAGGCTGTTAGTTTCATTCTAGAAGGAAAACTGTTCTAATTAAAAACTCTCCTGAGTTTCTGCTAAAAATATTGCTAAGATCACCTAAAAATGACCTTCTTTGATTTGTGTTCTCATTTTAGATTTACTCTTTAACAGCAGACTATCTATCTATCTATCTATCTATCTATCTATCTATCTATCTATCTATCTATCTATCTATCTATCTATCTATCTATCTATCTATCTATCTATCTATCTATCTATCTATCTATCTATCTATCTATCTATCTAATTAAAATCATGGCACAAAGATAACAACACAGAGTATTAATAGATACAGCGTGCAAAAGTAAAACTCCAGTAGCAATAGTGTTTCCCTTTCAGCTACGAAATGTAATGCTGTGTCAGTAGCTGATGCAATGAGAACTCCAATTTAGTCAATTCATTGTTCAGTTATTATGCACTATGTTAGACACCAATGTGCCTGTATAAGCCAGATGTACTACTGTACAGTCTGGTCTGCAAGATGAAGAAAGCATCACATTCAGTAGTATCACATAGCCAGAACTCAGACTGATAGGCTGCTTTATATGATCAAGCACCGCCCACTATGTTGTTTGACTGCCAGGTTAATCAACCAATCATGCTTTGTTTAGTGTCGCGCCTTGTTTAGGGGTGTGGAATTGTCTACAGAATTAATACGTGCACATCATTCATTCTTGAACGTCTTTAAAAGTTTACAACAACTACTAATCAATATCCTTAATGAGCTGTCGACAAAGCATATAGGAAATCAGTAGGGCATGTTTGTAGACTTTGTTCTGAGAGTCATTCGTTTTTTGGTGATGTATTTCTACTTTGAAGGGCCTCGAAATTCCCTGTCTCAGCAGGGTGTTTTCACACCTCTAGTTTGAAAAACGTCAGGAAAGTGGGTGAGTCGGATTTTGTTTAGGTGTGAGTGTCGAGTGTCGAAAGAGGGAAAGGTTTGCATGAAAAGGGGAGTTTCCAGCCTGATCTCACGAGAAAACGTAAGTATTTTACGTTTTGTCAGTTTAGTGGTTAATTCGTACGAATTCGTAGGAGTTCAGTCGTACGAAATTGTACGATTTTAAAAAGGAGGCGTGACATCTAACCCCACCCCTATACCCAACCGTCATCGGGGATAAGCAAATCATACTAAATTGTACGAATTAAATCGTACGAATTCGTACGAATTAGCCACTAAATCAAAAAGTTACGAATTGCCGTGAGATTGCGTTGGACTATCATGGGTTGAAGCATTTATGCAGTGAGTTTTGCATACAATAATTTAGTGTTTAAGTCAAATTAATAAATCATCACAATGTTATGCTAACAATAGCAACATTGTAAAACAAGTTGACAACTTAAAATTGCTTTTTGATTTGATTTTTAAAAAGAGCTTCATGATTTGACTTTGTACCAGTTGGAATTTCAGTGTGGAGTTTGCATGTTCTTCCCATGTTGATGTGGGTTTCCTCCTGTTTCCCCCACAGTCCAAAGACATGCGCTATAAGTGAATTGGATGAACTAAATTGGCCATAGTGTATGAGTGTGAATGTGAGTGTGAATGGGTGTTTCCCAGCACACGGTTGCAGTTGGAAGGGAATCCACTGCATAAAAACCTATGATGAAATAGTTGGTGGTTCATTCCGCAGTGGTGACCCCTGATAAATAAGGGACTATGCCGAAGAAAAATTAATGAATGAATGATTGAAGTGTTCACAGTATCAATATTGCACATGTTCATTATCAAGATATACTGAATTAATAAATGTCGCACATGTGTAGATGTGATCATGTGATAGGATTGGATGTAGGCATCTTATGGTGCAAGTGCTCAAGCATTCCCTAAGCTAAATAATAGTATAGAAAGTGGTTCTGCAGAGTGCTTTGTAGATGGTAACTTTGGTGTGCATGTGGAGCTTCTTTTGTGAAAGTCCTACTGTTTGGTGGAGGCCGCAGAGGCTTGTTTCATCAGGTTAAGAATTCCTTGATCAATATTGCAGTGTTATGATACTGTGGGTTGCTGCCCAGGTATCTAACAGAAATAACTATTGTAAGTATTTGATTTTCAATGCTGAAAACAGATATAATGGGAGATGGACCTCAATTAGTCTTAAGCCCTATTCAGACTATTTTTCTAAACGACATTTCATTCATATATTCATTCATTTTCCTTCAGCTTAGTCCCTTATTTATCAGGGGTCACCACAGCGGAATGAACTGCCAACTATTCCAGCATATGTTTTGCATAGTGGATGCCCCACTATAAATCATACACTACAGCCAATTTTGTTTACCCAATTCACCTATAGCGTATGTCTTTGGACTGTGGGGGAAACCGGAGCACCCTGAGGAAACCCACACCAACACAGGGAGAACATGCAAACCCCACACAGAAAGACCAAGTGGCCCAGCCGGGACTTGAACCAGTGACCTTCTTGCTATGTGGTGACAGTGCTAACCACTGAGCCACCATGCCAACAGAAATGTCTACCAAATGACATTTGAGTTACAGTTCTTTTCAGCCGATGTCTGTCATGTTATGTATGGGTTTGTAAAGGACTAACATGACTGTTTATTCGGGAGGTAGGATTACATGTAGATTTACATGTGGGAGGTAGACTTACATGTGGGTGTTGCGTAAGAGCACATGTTAAGGATGCGTGGATTGCATATGGTCAAGTAAAGTAAAAGTAAAAAATACATATTATACATCCAAATGTTAACATGATAGTTTTATGGAACTTCTTATAATAAACCAACTGGAATAAAGATGAATGTTGACTGCATAAATTAAAGTACTCTTAGCTGAAACTACCGTCTAATCTCAAGCACAGCTTTCTGCACACCAGCATTGGTGCGCAGAAAGCTATGCTTAAGATTAGACGGTAGTTCATGTTGACCAAAACACACAAGAAAATATGTTTTAGAAAAAACTTTCTCTGCAATCTCAGAAATTTGCATTTAGAGGGAATAGATTTCTCATAGGACCACAGAGATTGTTGAAAAATAGTAGGTAATTTGCTCTGGATATTTTACAGAGGTCATGTGGGAAAAAGGCATGGCAAATTCGGACAGAATTAAAATCACAATGTACATCTATAAAGCAGAAACTTCTCAAAGTTCCCTTCGAATTGAGCTTTAATTGTGCTGACTTATAGTCCAAGTCTTCCTATAGACCCCACGAAAGCACACAGTAATTAGCATAGTACATCCAGAGGGCGTGCTCTGCTGAGATTTCAGTGTCTCCCTGGAACCTTTGTATCTTAAAAAGTTTTCCATATAGCCTGAACACTTCTTATGAAGAAGCTCTTGTGAAACACAGTAGGAAGAAGTTTGTAGGAAAAACTACTTGTTTTAGTGATTCCTGTCCCATCTATGGCAACATGGGCCACCATCCTAGAAGTGTCATATAGTTCACAAATATTCCTGGACAGTCATGATTTATCAGTGGTCTCATGATAACAGCAACCATTCAACTCCTGCTGATACAACAATGTCATTACCATTTACTCTTGTGGCCAGACATCATATTGCTAACAGACATGGAAAGGAAGGTAAAGCAAGGGAAGCAAAAGAAAAGATTAGAAAAGAAAGGGAAAGGAATGTAAAAGAATGGAAATAAAAGGAGAAGGGGAAGGGGAAGAAAAATGAATGGAAGGGATAGGAAAGGAAAGGAAAGGAAAGGAAAGGAAAGGAAAGGAAAGGAAAGGAAAGGAAAGGGAGGAAAGGGGGGAGGGGAAAGGTAAGGTAAGGCAAGGTAAGTAAAGAAAATGAAGGGCAAAGGAAGAAATGAAAGGGGAAGGAAATGAAAGAGAGAGGAAAGGGGATGAAAAAATGAAAGGAAAGGGAAGAAAGGGAAGGGAAAGGTAAGGACAGGAATGAAAGGAAAGGAAAGGAAAGAAGGGGAAAGGAAAGGAATAAAAGGGGAAGGAAAGGAAATGGGAAAAAGGAAATAAAAGGAAAGGAAAGTGAGGGAAAGGAAATGAAATTAAAGAAGGGGATAGAAAAGGAATGAAAGTAAAGGCAAGAGAGAGGAAAGGGAATGGAAAGAAAAGGTAAGAAAGGGAAGGTAAAGGAAAGGAGGGGAAATGAAAAGAAAAGAAAGAAGGGGAAAGGAAAGGAAAGGAAAGAAAAGAAAAGAAAAGGAAAGGAAAGGAAAGGAAAGGAAAGGAAAGGAAAGGAAAGGAAAGGAAAGGAAAGAAAATAAAAGAAAAGGAAAGGAAAGGAAAGGAAAGAGAGAGGAAATGGGATGGAAAGGAAATGACAGGAATGGAAGGAAAAGGAAAGGAAAAAACCTACAATCCCTGCCAGTACCAGGACTCAAACCTGCAACCTGTGGATCACAAGTTCAAGTCTTTGACCGTTAGGCCACAACTGCCATCAATTGGTGTAAGGTCAAAGACTGTATGCCATTCTTAGATGTCGAGATGTACATAAAGAATTTTAAGATTCAAATTGGGTGCATAGTCACCAGACAGATTATATTTGCCATCATGATAATCCCAGTGACAAGAAGGAAAAACAGGATGAATAAGCCCTGATATGGCTCTATGAAGCTGCAGAGCCCTTTGTACCAGATTGGATAAAAATACCTTGCCATATTCTTTTCTTTCAGAGAGTCCTCCTTTACTTTTTGGTCCTACTACACTTTTGGTTTTGGTTTACACACATGTGCTTTTGTTTTTCTGCAGCTGAAAATGCCAGCACCCTTCCAAAAATGCTCAACTGGGAGCACTTCTCCAATTGTCTAAGCTTTCAAAAAGCTCAACACTTCACCATGCTGCTGCCATTCCAAAAAAATGTGATGCTTTCATTGATAATACCTGAAAATAAAAGATGCTCAACTTGGGAAAGAATGCTTTGGTAGACATGCACCCTAATGGTCAGATAAGAGGGGCTTGATGAACTGATATGAAATGATACACAATAGACCGGTCAGACAGCTATTGTGGATAGCCATGCCATTTCAAAACTTCATCTACACCAGCATTTCAGCATTTTCACAAAAACAATTTTGTTGGTCAAAGTTGCTAGAGTAGTGTGGATATCAGGTATACCAAAATGTATGTTTTCAAATGAAAATGCTTTAGTGTAGATTTAGAATTGAGGAGGGAATCAGATCTGAAGCTAGTAAACTGAAGGCTTTAAGAATCTGTACCTCACCCGACGACATTAAGAGTGCGTCATGGTTCTTTGTATTATTGGGATAATATCACTGATTTTATCTTATTTGTTAGAAGAGCTACTCCATTACATGCCCTCATGAAAGAAAGACATGAAGGCCATGGAAATGGACTGTGGAGTGCCAGCATGTTTTTGAGGAGTTAAGTGAGGCTCTGCAAAAAGCTCCCATTTCCATGCTACCAGACTGCATTTAACCCCTTTGAAGTGCAAATATGTGCAAGCAACATCAGGTTGGGGGTTGTATTATCTCAACTGTCAGAGAAGGGAGATTCAATGTGATTGCTTCATTTCCTTGTCATGTTTACTGCAAGGAGCTGAAACATCATAATTTGGCCGAAAAGGAGTATCTATCCATATTTTTGCTGGTGGAGACTTGGAGGAACAACATTTTGAGTTACTTACTGACCATGTGTCTGTGACCAGGATGTTTAAAGTCCCCATGAAGTCGTGAAGTTTATTTATAAACTAATTTTGAGAGGAGCACATGCTTATGATTGACTATGGCTTGTCCCGCATTAGCTAATGCATGATCCACCAATCAGATGATTGCTAAATCGCTATAAATAACTAGAGTATCTTACCTTAGCCATATTTGTTTTGAAGAATCTCCCCTTCCACCCCTACTCCTCCCCTTTCCTTGACAGGGCAGCACGGAGGCCCAGTGGTTAGCACCATTGCCTCACAGCAAGAATGTCACTGGTTTAAGTCTTTACCTGTCCTAGTTGACATTTCTGTTTGGAGTTTACATGTTCTCTCCGTGTTTGCGTGGGTTTTCCCCCGGCTCCCGAATCTCCTCCCACAGGTCAAAAACCATGTAACATAAGTAAATTGACTAAACCAAATCGACACCATAGATGTGCTATTAGTCAGCAATATTTCTCTCCATAGTTCTTCATAATTTGCGTTCACTATTAACAAGCAGGGGAGTTCTTGATACCTACCTGAGCTCAAACTCCCTTCTCGCCCTGCAAACAGGTGGAGGCCCTGGGCTCGAGGATCTCATGAGCTCAGGCAGGGCTCTCTTCCGTGACAACATGCCAAACATGCTTTATAATCAATCACCAGCTAAGTGTGAACTCTTGAAACAGAAGTTAAGATTGTGTTTTTTCCCTTCTCATGATGTATAGCCACTTGAAAAGGTTCTGAATTGAGGGAAGAAAAAAGTAGGTGATGACTTCGTTCTTTGGTACACTGTTGGATTGTTGAAAGACTATAAAGGTAGACTGACAAATGGACAAATTCAGAGCAGAAACAAGACACCCATTGATAGCCCTGCCCTAAAGGAATTCCATGTGACGACGAAGTGAAGAAAATACGAAGAGGAATGAAGGTTGACCCTAAGCACACAGCTAAAATAACGAAGGAGAGGCTTCACAACAACTCTGTGACTGTTCTTGAATGGCCCAGCCAGAGCCCTGACATAAACCTCTGAAAAGACCAAAAATGGCTGTCGACCAAATTTTACCATCCAACCTGACAGAATTGGAGAGGATCTGCAAGGAGGAATGACAGAAGATCCCCAAATCCAGGTGTAAAAAACTTGTTGCATCTTTCCAAAAAAGCCTAATGCCTGTATTAGATCAAGAGTGCTTCTACTAAATACTGAGCAACGGGTCTAAATACTTAGAACCATATGGTATTTCATTCATTCATTCATTTTCTTTTCGGCTTAGTCCCTTTATTAATCTGGGGTCGCCACAGCGGAATGAACCGCCAACTTATCCAGCACATGTTTCACGCAGCAGATGCCCTTCCAGCCGCAACCCATCTCTGGGAATCATCCATACATACTCAAGCACTATGGACAATTTAGCCTACCAAATTCACCTGTACCACATGTCTTTGGACTGTGGGGTTAACCAGAGCACCCGGAGGAATCCCACACGAACGCAGAGAGAACATGTAAACTCCACACAGAAATGCCAACTGACCCAGCCGAGGCTCAAACCAGCAACCTTCTTGCTGTGAGGCGACAGCACTACTTACTGCGCCACCCTCATATATTTAAGTTTTTCTTTTTTTAATAAATCTGCAAAAATGTCAACAATTCTCTGTTTTTCTGTCAATATGGGATGCTGTGTGTACATTAATGAGGGAAAATGAACTTAAATGATTACAGCAAATGGCTGCAATATAACAAAGACTGAAAAATGTAAATTTATGGGGGTCTGAATACTTTCTGTTCCCACTGTATACATTCAATACAGTATATGTGTGATGGGCGTATAACATTAGCTCAAGGGTCCGACTGCCATGCACCAGGCTCCACAGTTTGACATATACCTATCAGCTGGGAGAAAACTGAAAAGGGCCAAAGGGCTGATCAAAACACTTGAGCCATTCTGGGATGCTTCTAGGCTTATCCGGGCAAATCCAAAGTACATCCATTATGTCATATACAGTATAACAACTTCCTGTTCCGATGCATCCACAACAAGCAAGAGTCTCAGGCAATACTCTATGCATTTCGCTCACAACAAATATTTAATTGGACACTTGGGTCATATAAAACTGTGTGGTGACTACTTAATGGTGTGCCAGAAATGCATTAGGATGTGTGGAATCTCTGTAAATTATGCCAAGTCTGCTAAAAATCTAAGCTTAGTCGCCGGTGATAGCCTAGTGGGCAATGTGCCGACATATAGTGCAATTCCACTGCAGGTGTCCCGCCTCTTGGACCTTTCTAATGCCAGCCTCCCCTCTTCCACTTCAACTTTGTTTCCAGTAAACATACTGTCCTGTCATAATAAAGGCAAACAATTGCCAAATTTCCTTGATTTTCAGTGTGAACCATCAACATTGTGACATGGATGGCTAAATTCTAATTCTAAGATAATCAAACCCTTATTTAATGACTGTATGGCCTGTGCCACACACTAGAGGACAAGAAGGAACTGAATGGTGATTGATTTATTATATGCACTACAAAAGTGATTCTTAAAGGAGACCTATTATGCAAAAATAACTTTGGTAAGACTTTATTTTGATAGTACATTTGAGTATTAGTAGACTGTCTGCTTAATATCTGTTGATACTGCTCCGTCAGCAGACATTTAACTGACTATAAGAAACTTTGCAAGTACATATCAACTTACACAAACCCTAACCCCAACCTAACAGTCTACTTATAATCTAATGAGAATTAGTTGGCATGTAGATGCAATGTAACTTAAATTCAACAAATGGACCATCAAAATAAAGTGTGACCAAAACTTTTATAAGGGTTTGTGTAACAACAATGTGAGAATATTGTCAGCCTCCAATGATAATAATGTATTTACTCTTTTATAAACTGTGGCAGAAACACTTCACAATCTCCCTTTGTACATGTCATCAGAGGGGGAAAGCCCCACCCATTAGTAATGATCTAGTAAGTAAGTAATGTATATTTATAAATCACATTTATTTATTGTGGATGGCCATACACCGAAAGCGATTCACAATCATGAGGGTCTCTCCACACCACCACCAGTGTGCAGCGTCCACTTGGATGATACGAAAGCAGCCACAGGACAATGGCGCCAGTGTGCTCACCACACACCAGCTATTGTTGGAGTGGAGAGACAGTGATAGAGCCAATTCGGTGGATGGGGATGATTGGGAGACCATGATCGGTAAGGGCCGATAAAGGGAATTTGGCCAGGACAATGGGATTACACCCCTACTCTTTACAAAAAGTGCCATGGGATTAATGACCACAGAGAGTCAGGACCTCTGTTTAACGTCTCATCTGAAAGACGGCAATCACTGACAGTATAGTGTCCCTTTAGCATAATAAAAAGATTGCAGAAGCAGAAACCAGGATCTCTGAGATGGAGGACGAATTGTCCCCGATCAAAACTAAATTACAAAGTCTGGAGAAACTTGTGCACGACTTGAATGAGAGGGCGGACGACCTTGAGAACAGGGACAGATGGAAGAATATCCGAATTGTCGGATTACCTGAGGGCATAGAAGGTGAAAATCCAACGCGATTCTTCGAGTCATGGCTTCCTGAGACCCTTGCCATCACGACAAAAGAGGGCCGTATAAAGTTAGAAAGAGCGCACCGATCCCTCGCTCCGAAACCCCCCGCCACACAACGACCGCGTCCCATCTTGGTAAGATTTCACAATTTCCAAGACAAACAACGCGTGTTAAATGCTTCGCGGGAGCTGGGATCCAGCGGTTCTCCTTTAAAATTCGGAAACAACACCGTGATGATCTTTCAAGATTTCTCCGCGTCCGTTCTCTGTAAACGCAGGATGTTCGACGAAGTTAAGAAACGCCTAAAGTCCATAGGCGCGGAATACAGGCTGGAATTTACCCTGCCCTCCTCAGGGTAAACCTTCGTGGCTCGGTGAAGGTGTTTCAAGACCCAGCTGCTGTTGTGGCATTTCTAGATTCGATGAATGCAACGTATACCGATAGTACCTGAATCACCTGCTGGAAGAACACTTGCCTGATGGTCGCCCAACTCACACCACAGGTCTCTCAGACACTCACACACTAATGTGAAGGTAGACATTGTGAATTTAACTGTGGGTATTTAAACATGGTTTACAATGTAGATTGTGTCAAAGCAGCTTCACATCGAAGATCATAGTAAAGTGTAGTTCAGTTTTCAGAGTTTAAGTTCAGTTCAGTTTAGCTCAGTTCAGTGTGGTTTAATAATCACGGCTGAGAGTCCAAACGCTGAAGAGCAAATCTATCGATGTGCAGCTCTAAAGATCCTGAACCATGCAAGCCAATGGCGACAGTGGCGAGGAAAAAACTTCACCAATTGGTGAAAGTGAAGAATTAAAAAACCTCGAGAGAAACCAGGCTCAGTTGGGCACGACCATTTCTCCTCTGGCCATAAGAGGCTTATTTTACATCTCCTCAAAAGGGGCATAACAGGTCTCCTTTAAATGTCAAAATAATATAGATTTTTGATTCATGTAAAAGTCAGAGTGTTTCATATTAATCAAGCAGCATCCTTTCTGAACAATGTGTGAAAATAATAACAAATGGCATTGTTTATTTTAACTTTGACCTTTTCCGTCTTTGCCTTTCCTGTCAATGAGAAAGTAATGGTGTTTTGTGACAGTCTCTCTGTTAATGATGCAGTTCATGTAGTCCATCTGGCTGTGATGAAAAGCAGTGGGCGTTGCACTGGTCATGGTAGATTAGTGCTTGAGGTCAGTATTCTCACAGAATGAAATGAGATGCACTGAATGATGGAAGAGGCTGTTTCCTCAGAACACTGCAGTGTCAGTACCTGGCTTGACCTGGCCACTTTGGGCACCAGTCCCACTGCTTTCTGCTCTCCCAGCTTCTCTAGAGGCCCTAACACAGTCAAACTGTCTCGTAAATCTGTCAAAAACGAGCACTATTTATATCTAATGGCGTCTTTGATTTGATTCTCTTCATCTCGTTGCATAGAGCACTTTATGACAAACAAAGTGCGGAATTCAAAGAGACAGAATAAATAGACAGATCGTGGTCTTCTTTTTAACGTGTGTCTCCAAATGACTGTCAAACTATCAAGCCGAGCCACTCACATCCTGAAGAAACTGTGATTTCTTTCCTTATTACAAGATATCAGGATTGGACTGAACTAATATTTTCCCATTTTTTTTCTCTTTTCTCTTTAAAGGGTCATGAAAAACTCGATGAATTTTTCAGAAATTTTAACAGATTTGTGTGTGGTTAAACATCAATTGCAACAATGTTAGCATCTGTTAGCTTTAATTGTTGGGAATGGCTAATATTGAGCTTTTTCCTCACTATTTTCATCTTCTGGGAAGGCAGTGTCACTAGTGGTAATGTAGCATAGGACTGTAGTAAGATTATTCTCAACCCAGACTTGCAAACAATATCAATCTGGATTGTTTCTTATACTTTACATGTTAATGTCAGCTTCTTTGCTCTGGTAGTCGGTTTGTAGTTTCTAGGTTGAGAACTAAAAGATACAGGCATACTTTTTATACATGCAGCAGATGGTGTTTGATGAGTGAACATGTGAGTGAGATGGTACTCTCCCCTAGCATTGGCACTTTGTTGTTGAAGGTGGTTTATGTGTGAAGGTTTTTGTCATGACTTTCTTAAACTTTCGGTTTTTTAATTTCAGAGGTGTGGACTTGAGTTAATGACTTGCCACTCGACTCAGACTCAAGTGCAGAATGTGATGACTTGTGATATAATTAAAGAGGACTCGAGACTTGGACAATAATGACTAAAGACTTGACATCGATTTGGACCGCAATGGCTCAAGACTCGACCTGAACTTGGACCGAAGTGACTCAAGACTTGACGCGGACCATAGTGACTAGAGATTGACCTGGATTTGGACTGCAGTGACTCGAGACTTGACCTGGACTTGGACCGTAGTGACTCAAGACTTGACCTGGACTTGGACCGAAGTGACTCAAGACTTGACGCGGATTATAGTGACTAGAGATTGACCTGAATTTGGACTGCAGTGACTCGAGACTTGACCTGGACTTGGACCGTAGTGACTCGAGACTTGACCTGGACTTGAACCATAGTGATTCGGGACTTGACATAGACTTGGACTGCATTGACTGGAGACTTGACCTGGAAGGTAGTGACTCAAGACTTGACCTGGAATTGGACCACAGTGACTTTAGACATGACCTGGACTGTAGTGACTTGAGACTTGACCTGGACTTGGACTACAATGACTCAAAACTCGACCTGGACTTAGACTGTAGTGACTCGAGACTTGACCTGGACTTGCACTGTAGTGACTCGAGACTTGTCTAGACGTGTCTTTGGACTTGTGTTTCTGCCCTGTGTCTCAAAAAGACTTGATCTGGAAAGTCTCTGCAGCTGCTCGTACTTGACTGTCTCCACTCATTAAGCGCAACTCTGTGTTTGATTTACTGCCAACAGACATGGAAGGCATGAATGAGACTCAAGAGCGATCACTGCTGCTACTGTCCTCACTTCATGATCACTGTAAATGCCTCTGATAAACATTGTCAAACATTAATTTTGTTAAACATTAACATTAAACATTGGCTTCATTATGCCTTTTTGAATATCGTTTCAGCCACTTAAAATGTTGTGGTTGGCTCCATATACTACACAAGTTTGAGATCAGATCTGAGACAATTCGCTGCTGATATTCCCACCTCCGACTGTGTACAAAACACCATATTATATTATTTATATGTTTCACATTAGGTAGCTTCGCGGTGTCAATGCTAATATCGCTGAAGCAGAACTAGCCATTATCCATGAAGTGAAAGAAATGTCAAGTGATGCGTCTACTGAGGTCGCGGACTTGAGTGTCTTGAGTTTACAGCTCAGATGTCTGACGTATAGAGGTGTCCTAAACATTTCCAAGTAAGAAATCTCAAAATTCGAGGTTGTCTGGAAAGCAGCATAAACAAACCATGTCGGTTATGCCTCACGCCTATTGACACACCAAAAATTCGAATGCAGGATTTTTCATTTGAACATGTCTTTTTTATAAAAAATTGATGAACATTTAAAATTCTATTTTTTGACAGAAATATGGAACTACTTTTAGTAATGGATTGCTGATTTTCCTGTCTGTAAAATTACTTTTTCCTTTGGGTATTAATAAAGATACCCTGAGTGCTATAATGACAGATTGTTGTCTAATAATTATTCATGAGACTAAGTTTTCTTATCCTTTGAGAAGAGCTGCTTCTAATTTATAATGTCAAGCTATGAAACTGCACAGTAGTTTGGGTCGTAGTGCTGGTAGAGTTATCAGAAGTACCAACTTCTACAGGACTATACTGAAATTGAAAAAAAAAGTGATGATAGCATTTTTAAGTAGACTCTTGAACACTGCTCAGTGGATATTATTTTCATGCACACATCAGATATGACTGTGATTGGTTCTAATGTTAATCAGCTGATCATCAGCTGATCGAAACGAGAAGGGTCTGGCTGCAGACTGGATGCACGTGCAAACTGAAACTGCCTGCAATGCTTGTAATGTGTACCCCTAAGCCTACCCCTCAGTGACGTCACTAGCTCTATTGAGATTATTATGTCTGAGACTACATGTCTGATTGCATGTCTCAGCTTGCATGTGCAAGTCTGCAGCCAGATACTATTGATTGAAATGGCATTAATTTGACAGCGCTGATAAACATGACTTTCAAATGCTCCAATGCCAAAGCACTTTTCTGTCTCTTCAAAGCAGGTATGTGTGAATCTTGATCTGAAAGAGCGGGGTTTCGTGACCCTTTAAGAAGAGAGAGGACAACAAAATCATTCTCACATCTTTAGAGGGATATTTGTAAACTCAGACCCCCGAAAAGAAAATTATGGTTATTTGATAACCTTAATTCTTTTCCTAAGCAAATGTTCACAAGTGTAAATTCTCACAATGTGGTTTTAATTTTTTATTTCTGATTTTCTTTCTTCTGTTGAAAACAAAAGAAGATAGTTTGAATTACGCTGGCTGCTGGAACCAAATTCGATAGGAAAAAATACTATTCTTTAGTGTTCGACTGAAGAAAGAAACTCAAATAGGTTTGGAACAAGTGATGGGTGACCCTTATTTCACTTTCAAGTTTCCAAAAAGTAATCAACATACAGTGTGTTACAATTGCTACAGCGAAAGCTTTATTTCCTCTGTCTCATACAGACGCAATTTTTCTCTGCTAGAGTTTTCTATCAACCCAACAGAGGTGTTTTTTTCTCAGCCTGGGGGTATAAAAGAAGGGAAAATGTAGGAACACTGGCCACATGACCAATGGATGCTGGCTCCATCTCAGCTGAAGTGGTGGATAAGACATACTAAGCATTTCTACCCAAGGTGGATAGCAAGAGAAAATAGATTTGATGTGAATGAGAATATTTGGTGGAATGTTGATGGTTGCTCAGATTATAACAGGATTTTGTTTTTATTAGTATTATTGGTTCTCATTCACTAGTGAGAACCAATTCGTTTTTTATATATGCACATTTGAATTTCTCTCTAAAATGTCCACCTGATTGCGTATGCACATTCTTCTGTTAGTGAATTTGGGAGTCTTCAAAATGAGGCCCCGTTTACACTAACGCACTTTCGTTTTAAAACGATCTGCGTCCACACTAGCGTTTCACCCAGGGTTTCTGAACAACCCTCCGTCTACACCAAACCACTGAAATCGCACATCACGTGACCACACACACACACACTCTGGCATGCGTTACAACATATCTAGCCAGATGAGAGCTGTACTCGTCGGACTGTTCATCAAGGATCTACCGCTGGATCCAATCTCTTTATATTTGTTCAACGTGATATTTAGTTCATCTTGTTTTCTATATCTAACGACCTATTCCCCGACTTTGTTCTTTTGAATCTGTTACTTGTTCTCAGGTAACGAGTTTTGGCTGAGCGCAAAGATAAGTTAATAATTATTGTAACCACGTACATTCCGCATATTGACTGATTGTTTGCCTTCATTTCCTATATTATACAAACCTATTGTATGTTATACTTTTATAATGGCCATTATTGATTATTAAAGCTGATATTCAGCAAAAGAGAGGGTATGTTTCGTATTTTTAATTAAAATGAGAGGCAGTGATGTAATGTATAAATATGCCTACAGTGAAGATGACGCTCATATATGCAGCACGACGCCTCAACATTTCATCTGTCTGTTAAGTTGTTGATATCAAAATGAAAATAGCAGTTCCTTATATCATATTTTCATTTTATTGTTAAGATAGTGAAACAACGTACGTATTCAGGATGATGTGAATAAGGCTATAAAGTACACTGTTCCCTTTGATGATTAACCTGATGTGTCCTCGGGAGTTTGTTTTCCATATCAAACTTACAAAGTCTGACCTTACAAGGAGAAGACGCAGGACTGAACTGTGTGTAGGCTACTTAATATTGAGGAAAAGCCCCAATCAGAGAGGCGAATGTCTGCAGCCCCGCCTCCGTTTTCAGACGTCTCCGTTTTCCCCCATCCACACTGAGATGGAGCAGCAGCGTTTTAGATTGAAAATGGCCTCTCCAGTGTTTTTACTCCGGCGTAGTGTGGACGGATGGCGTAACTGTAGCAAAACTTACGCGTTTTAAAGCGAAAACCCATTAGTGTAAACGGGCCTGAGTGCTTATGTGCATAAGTTTAGTAATTTGCAAAATACACACCCAGAGCAGCTCCATATAAGGCTGTACATACATTTATAAATGTACGTCTACAGTACTTCTATATTCACATGCAAACTCCACACAGAAATGCCAACTGTCTCAGCGGAGGTTTGAACCAGCGACCTTCTTGCAGTGAGGCAATCGTTCTACTCACTGCGCCACTGTGATGCCCAACTGATACTTTTTATGCTTTTGTGTTGACATTTATATGGTTGTTTTTTGTTTTTTTGTCTTGACTTACATCTAATGTTATTAAATAATGTTCAAAATACTGTAATTTACTGTAAATTATTTACATTTATTTTATGTTCCTACCGTATTTTCAGCTGCTGTTCTTTTAGCGTAAATTTTACTTTTTTTTTACAGTTTATTATTAAGCATTTGATTGATTGATTGATTGATTGAAATAAATCCTATAAATCCTAGTGTTTGTTTACATTCACAGTGGAGGGACAATAAAGTCCTAATTGCCAACCAATTAAAGTATCACCAAATCCTAATGATCTCTCTGTGTGAATTAATGGGCTCTCTTCACCAGCTGGGTTCGCAGCCTATGGAGACTTGAGGCTGCCCTGGACAAGCATGTGATCCCTGGAGTGACAGCAGTTACACTGACACTTCCTGCCTGTGCGTGGGAGGTGACTGTAAATACTCAGCAGGACAACTTTCCAATAGCCATGCAAGCATGTCTGCACATTAATGATTACCTGCTTATTCTACTGGTGCAGATGGGGGAGAGACAGAGAGAGAGAGAAAGGAATTGAATGTCCTCCCATTGCAGCTACAGCATCAAATATTTCCCAGAGCAAGGGATTTTTCACAGTATTTGCTATATTTTTTCTTAAGGAGAAAGTCTTATTTGTTTTATTTCAGCTAGAATGAAAGTTTTAAATTTTTAGAACAATTTTAAGCTCAATATTATTAGCTCCCTTATGCATTTTTTTCCAATTGTTTACAGAACAAACCATCATTATATAATGACTTTCTTAATTACCCTAACTTGCCTAATTAACCTGATTAACCTAATTAAGCCAATAAGCTCATTCTGAAAACGTAGCCCTATATACATTGCTGGAGATTTATGTAGCCAGAGGTACGTATAGCCGCATTTCATCTTTAAAAGGAATGATACGGGCCGATATCCCTGCTGAAAAATCCAGCTTAAACCAGCCTAGGCTGGTTGGCTGGTTTTAGCTGGTTGACCAGCCTGGTTTTAGAGGGGTTTTGGCCATTTCCAGGCTGGTTTCCAGCCATTTCCAGCCGGGTCTTAGCTGGTCAGGCTGGTAGATGACCAGCTAAACCCAGCTTGACCAGCCTAGTCAGGCTGGGAGCCCAGCCTAAACCAGCTATGTCCAGCTTAAACCAGGCTGGTCAAGCTGGTTTTAGCTGGTCATTTTCCAGCCTGACCAGCTAAGACCAGGCTGGAAATGGCTGGAAACCAGCCTGGAAATGGCCAAAACCCCTCTAAAACCAGGCTGGTCAACCAGCTAAAACCAGCCAACCAGCCTAGGCTGGTTTAAGCTGGATTTTTCAGCAGGGATATGATGCCATTCCTTTTCGCGTGTAGAAGCTGACAGCTTACCATCGTATGGATGCCTTGTCTGCTGTTACCAGTTTGTTCAGTGTCCAATGTTGGGCAAGCTAAAGTACTTGGAAAATGTAGTGAGCTAAGCTATTAGTCCCTCTACCTCTAAAATGTAGCTGAACTACACTAAAAGCTACCCTGTGGGAAATGTAGCAAGCTAAGCTAAAAGCTAATTGGCAGAAGTAGCTTAGCTACGTATAAGCTTTTTTTTTTTTTTTTTTTTTTAAATTGAACCAACTTCAATCCAACTCAGTTCTGTCTTAGTGATCAATAAAATTTACAATGAAGCATATGCGGCATAATTGTTCAGTTCAGTTATTGGTATCACTTTATTTTGATTTATTTTGATTATTTTGATGGTCCCTTTTACGCATTTTGTTGAATTTAAGTTACATTGCATCTACATGCCAACTAATTCGTAATAGATTATAAGTAAACTGTTTGGGTTGGGGTTAGGGTTAGTGTAAATTGACATGTTCTTGCAAAGTCTACTAATACTCAAATGAGAAGTTATTGGCATGTAGTTGTAATGTAGCTTTTAATCAACAAAATGTGCAATAGGGACCATCAAAATAAAGTGTTACCCAGTTATTTACTGCAATTAATATGCTGTTCCAAACAGAAACTAATTTTACTAGACAACAAAATCAAAAAATTCAAGAAATCCTATGTTGCACATTTAAAATACTATATATATATAGTATATATATACTATATATATATATATAGTATATATATACTATATATATATATATATATATATATATATATATATATATATATATATATAGTATATATATATATATATATATATATAGTATATATATATATATATATATATACATATATATATACATATATATATATACTATATATATACATATATATATATACATATATATATATATATACTATATATATACATATATATATATACATATATATATATATATATATATATATATATATACATATATACATATATACATATATATATATATATATATATATATATACATATATATATATATACATATATACATATATATATATATATATATATATATATATATATATATATATATATATATATATATATATATATATATATATATATATATAGTTGTATTGTTACCGTAAAAGTACCACAGCAAATTAATTTAATTTCTTCTGTATAGTATTGTTCAAAAACACTATAATATTTTAAATATTTTGAATACTGTATTTGCATTAAACATAACTTATACTTACTATATAATTTTTTTCGCTTTTTCTTTTTAAGTGCATTTGCAGAACAAACATTAAATAAATGTAAAACTAATTTAACTGTAACAAAAGCAGTAGTTTCGCTACTGAAATGCTATTTGATTTAGAAAATAGTGACGCTGCCGCCACACTACTGAAAAATGCAGTTAAGCTAGTAGCATCACTATTTGTTGTGAGGCTACTACCCAACACTCTCAGTATCTCACCATGTATGACTGTGGACTTGAGTAGCAGTGAGATGTTGACCAACAATGACAGACTTTGAGTCTGGCGAAGAATGGTTCCAGAAAGAAGGTAAGACAAAAACGGAGGCCTAAAAAAATTAAATAAACAAGTAAATAACAGGGTGAGAATGTGGTAAAAATCAGTCGAGGGTTTTTCTTTTTCTTTTTAAAACTGTCGGTTGTGTTTAGGGAAGTGGGTGGGTGGGTCAATCGGTACTTTTGGAAAAACTATTGGTTGGGTTTAGGGAAGAAAGAGGGTGGGTCAGTCGATCAGTCAGTCAGTCAGTCAGTCAGTCAGTCGACAGCAGCCTTTGATGGATTTATGCGTGAACAGCAGGCATGAATGGCTCTCGCGAGAGAAATTTGAGATCTCAAAAAGCGTACACAGTGGCCTCTGGTGGATTCGCAAAAACAAAAACCGCAAAAAATTTACCTGCTTGGATGTATTTGTCCCCCTTCAGAAATGTATATAGGGGTACGTTTTCAATGACCCTGGGTTGAGTTATGCCTAAAAATGTCACTTGAAGCTGAATATTAGTATCTTGAAAAATATCTAGTCAATTATTATTTACTGTCATCATAGCAACGACAAAAGAAATCAGTTATTAGAAATTAGTTATTAAAACTATTATGTTTATAAATGTGTTGAAGAAATCTTTTCTGTAAACACAATATACAATATACAGGAGGGCTAATAATACTGACTTCAGCTGCATGTTTGTTCTCTGGCAGAGGATCGCTTCCCAGATCATCCAGGCTGTTAGGCAGCAGTAGTAGTTACTGCTAATGGGCTGAAGTGGGCTCTTGGACCGTAGGGTAGATAATGGCCTTGGCACATGGGCTAGAGGGATTGTTAGTTGGTGAAAGTCGCGAGAGCAAGCAGTCAAAATCCCCCTATTCTCTGAGGACAATGGAGGCGGGTTTTGACCCTCGAACAAGCTTGTATTGGCAGGAGACCACTTATTACTATTGAATGTGTAGGGCCTGACACAAGCACTCAAATGAAAGCTTCAGAAGCAAAGCTTTTTTACAAAGGATTCAAAGTGCAATAAACAAAACTGTGTTTGTTGGTCGGCAGAGGATTAATGCGTGTGCTATAATTGCTGACTGTTGTTAAAATACAATAGAAATAAGTGTGCTCTTGACAATTATCTTTGTCTAAAATCCGAACAATCATCCTCTTGTTTTGTTCGAAAGCAGAAAATCTGTTAAAATTCAGTTCTGACAGTAACATATTTGTCTGTTTGTAATATAAGCTAAATATCATTAATGTAGTTGTTTGGCATATGAACAACCAGCGCCCTTAAACCTTTAACAGGCATTGTATGCAGCTGGTTGACCTTTTGTCCATACTGTATGTTAAATACATGAAATTAGATAAATAAGTAAAAATAATGAATAAATAAATAAAAATAATACAATTTCATAAATAAATAAATGGCCCAGAGTAGTGTTAGGAACACAGTTTAACCAAATAAATGGGCCAATTTTGCACCTAAAAGGGTTAACGCAGCAAACTCTACACAGAAATGCCTAGAATTCAATTAAATTCAATTCACCTTTATTTGTATAGCGCTTATACAATGTAGATTGTGTCAAAGCAGCTTCACATAAAAGGTCATAGTAAATTGGAACAGTATAGTTCAGTTTGTAGTGTTTAAGTTCAGTTCAGTTTAGCTCAGTTCAGTGAGGTTTAATAATCACTACTGAGAGTCCAAATACTGAAGAGCAAATCCAACGATGCGCAGCTCTATAGATCCTGAACCATGCAAGCCAGTGGCGACAGCGGAGAGGGAAAAAAACTCCACTAAATGGCGAAAGTGAAGAAAAAAACCTTGAGAGAAACCAGGCTCAGTTGGGCACGACCATTTTAATTTCTCCGCTGGCCAAACGTCTTGTGCAGAGCTGCAGTCTCAGCGGCAGAGGCTGGAAGCTGGCCTCAGCGAAGACTCGTCTGTCCCTGGAGAGTCACAGGAATCAGTCTCATGTTCTCCACTCCTCCAGGACCACCACAGTAGCTGCTCAGGATACGGCCTGGTCCAGGATATGGAAACCTTGGGATCGTCTCGTCGTTGGTCTTGGATCGAATCAGTGACTCTGCATAGTCTGAGGGCCTCAGGAAGAGTATCCCCAGGTGGAAATGGAGAATAAAGAAAATAATTAGCGTAGCTGCTGTTTATAGTGTATATAGAACCAGCAACCTTCTTGCTGTGAGGTGACAGTGCTAACCACTGATTTAAAAAATTATAATATTTATTTCATAGCATTCTAAAGTACAATATAACACTTTTTTAAAATCTCAGTTTATCTCCGAATTCATTCTTCAAGTCAAAAATCCCCTCATCTTAAATTAGCGTTAGCTGAATGTCCACAGACCTAACCTTGTTATTGAACAACCATACTTAACAAAAACCAAATACCATGAGGTACTGAAAACAATGGATGTACTCTTTATTTTATTAAACCTTCATAAATATTAGTAAACGCACTACAGTTGAAGTCAGATTTATTAGTCCCCCCCCCCCCCCCCCCTTTGATTTTTTTTTCTTTTTTACATATTTTCCGAATGTTGTTTCACAGAGCATGGAAATTTTCATAGTATTTCTATTAATATTTTTTCTTCCAGAGAAAGTCTTATTTGTTTTATTTCCGCAAGAATAAAAGCAGTTTAAAATTTTTTATGAACCAATTTAAGGTCGAAATTATTAGCCCCTTTATTATCATCATTATGCAATAACCTGAAAACGTAGTCCCCAGGACGTTTCTGGAGGTACGTAATTTTGCAGTTTTTGGTTTTCGCGAATCCGCGAGAGGCCGCTGTGTGCGCTTTTTCGCTTCTCAGATGTCTTCCGCGAGTGCCGTTTGCGCCCGTGCTGTTCTCGCGTAAACCCACCAGAGGCCGCTGTCGAACCAACGTCTGTCCGTCCGACTGGCTGAATGATTGACACCCTCTTCCTTCCCTGAACCCAACCAATTTTACCGATTGACCCACCCAACAATTTACAAAAGCCATCCAGAAAAAGAAAATCCCTCATCTGATTTTTTTTTTTACCACGTTTTCGGATTTTACCACATTCTCACCCTGTTATGAACCTCTTCGCTTTTATTTCTTGGATTCTGTTTTAGTCTTACCTGATTTCTGGAACCGCTCTTCCCCAGACTTGAACACGGTCGTCGTTGTTATCATGGTCAGCTCCTCTCTGCGTCTCAAGTCCGCCAATGTACAGGATGAGCTAACCGGACAAACTGCTTAAGGCGGGAAAGCCCTCCACACGAAGGTAAGTGGTCAGCTGGTAAGCGCTAAAAGGAACGGCGTCAAAAATGAAGTCTCCAGAAACGTCCTCGGAGCTATGTTTTCAGAATGAGCCTGGGTTGACAATACCTAATTACCCTAACCTGCCTAGTTAACCTAATTAACCTAGTTAAGCCTTTAAATGTCATATCTGCTCTCTGTTAAATAGAAATTAAGGGAAAAAAATAAACAGGGGGGCTAATAATTTCAACTTCATATATATATATATATATATATATATATATATATATATATATATATATATATATATATATATATATATATATATATATATATTTGCTTTTTGGCCTAGTCTCTTTATTAATCAGGGGTCACCACAGCAGAATGAACCGACATTTTATCCAGCCTATATTTTACACTGCGGATGCCCTTCCAGCTGCATCCCAACACTAGGAAACACCCATAAACTTTTAGGAGTGCTAATCATTTACCCCATTAACTGTATTTAAACGACATCTTCTGCTGGAAAGAACCTATAAGGTCCTTGAATTATGTCCAGTGCAAAAACAAGGGGATGACAAAGAGCCAAATTACATATTACACACAACTACTCTGGACATCAAATCTCAATTATCTCTTATCTCACACACATCTGTCTGAAGTGATGGATGCCGCGGATACTCCACAGAACTGCTCTTTTTGACTATGCCGAACAGCTTAAGATATAACCCTGATATCAAACAGCAATGTAATCTGCAGTAGGCAATTCAATATTCATGTCTGCAGAACTACCCATAGATCAAAGCCAGCCACCTTATTTATGCTTCTTATTTTTCCCTTTGCATATTTTGACTCCACGATTGAAGTATGCAGGACAGGGGCTATGCTAATGCAGACGAACGCACCCTTGGGGTTATTTGTGTGAGTGTGACAAGGACGCTTTCACTGTAGCACAAGTGTGTGAGCGCGATTTGTCTGCGTTAAGAAATGCTACACGAAAAAATAAGGTTAACTTGGCATTGCCATGGAAGCGCACTGGTGCCGAGCTGGTTCCCATCTGCTCAAGCTAACTTTCTGTCAAACTTCCACCGCCTGTCACCAGCTGTTAGCGCTCTCTGCTAGCCTAGCAGAGCCGCAGGCAGAATGAAAGTATGGTCAACTGTTTGTAAAAGAAATAACACGGAGTAGTGCTATTTATAATTAATTCAAGCATTATCGCATGCATCACGGGATCTGAAATGCCGATTATGCAAAATCTGGATCTCGACACGTGCCTCCGGTCATTCGTTATATGCTGATGATGCTAATGACCTAGATAAATGATCCCGTGGGTGACTGTCAATGTGGCGGGAGGAATTTACTGTGGTGCATTTTGTTTTTGTACTTAACCCTGTTAATGCATGATTTATGATCCCCTTTTTACAAAAAAGACCACTCTTTACACACCGTGGCAGGATGAGTAAATGAAAAGTCTCATTTCTTCTTCTTGTTTTACACTAAGCCCTTCGGACCCTGTGTCCATTACAATGTCAGCCCATGTTTTTTGTGGTTTCTGATCATTTCATCTTATTTAAAGGGCCATGAAACCCCCTCCAGTGGTGGTTCTAGTTTAAATGGCACCCTGGGTGAACCACAGCATATCCAGCCTGATCTCACGAGAAAACGTAAGTATTTTACGTTTTGTCAGTTTAGTGGCTAATTCGTACGAATTCGTACGAGTTCAGTCTACTTAGCCAGTGGAGATCGCTGATTTTTAAAGAGAATAGACCTTAAACGCGCCGATTTTGCATTGCTATACAATTCACCGGAAACGATTAACTCAGGTTACTGGCAAATTAAAAGTCCTATTAGCATGCTACGGCATATACCCCAGTGACATTTAAAGGCTTAACTAGGTTAATTAGGCAAGTTATTGTATAACAGTGGTTTGCCCTTAAAATATAATATATATATTTATTTTATTTTATTTTATTTTATTTATTTATTTTTTTAACTGCATTCATCCTTATCCAAATAAAACAAATAAGACTTTCCAAAAGGAAAAAACATTATAGGAAATAATGTGAAAAAAAAACTTTGCTCTGTTAAACATCATTTAGGAAATATTTGAGAGAGAAAATAATACAAATAAATCACAGCATGGCTAATAATTCTGACTTCAACTGTATATTTCGTAGTTTCGGACATCGCTTGCGATATCATCAAACAACAGAGTTTGTTAACTAACTAGTTAATATAAAGGAAATTACCTGTTAGTGTTAACGCTTTCAAAGTCTCTCCGGTTTATGTGATCTAGCAGAGCTCCTTATAAATAAAGCTCCTTTTGAATGAGCCTTTGTCTAACCCGCTAAACTCTTGACCTTCATCAGTTTCCACTCTCTGAAGATGCACCATAGTGGCAGAGGAGGCTTAAATGTGATTATAGTCCTTGTGTGAAAGGGTGGTAATTATTACCTCTTTAAAGCATGGTTCCCCTTGAGCGCTTGATCTTTATTTATTTATTCTTCATCACGGTGTTCGTTTGTGACCATGAACCACAAAACCGGTCTTATGTTGCATGGTCATATTTTTGTAATCGTCAAAAATGCATTGTAGTGGCTCAGTGGTTAGCACTGTCACAGCAAGAAGGTCGCTGGTTCGAGTCTAGGCTAGGCGAGTTGGCATTTCTGTGTGGAGTTAGCATGTTCTCCCCATGTTGGTGTGGGTTTCCTCCGGGTGCTCCGGTTTCCCCCACAGTCCAAAGACATGTGCTATAGGTGAATTAAATGAGCTAAATTGCTCATATTGTATGAGTGTGTGTGTATGGGAGAGTGTATTAATGTTTCCTGGTACTGGGAAGGGCATCCTCTGCGTAAAACATATGCTGGATAAGTTGGCGGTTCATTCTGCTGTGGCAACCCCAGATTAATAAAGGGACTAAGCCGAAGGAAAATGAATAATTGAAAAATACATTGTATGGGTCAAAATTATCAACTTTTCCTTTATGCCAAAATCAGAATATTAGGTCAAGAGACATTTTCTAAATCTGTTACTGTAATTATATCATTCATTAATTTTCTTTTCGGCTTAGTCTCTTTATTAATCCGGGGTCGCCACAGCAGAATAAACCGCCAACTTATCCAGCACGTTTTACACAGCGGATGATCTTCCAGCTGCAACCCATCTCTGGGAAACATCCATACACTCTTGCATTCCCACACATACACTACTGACAATTTAGCCTACCCAATTCACCTGTACCGCATGTCTTTGGACTGTGGGGGAAACCGGAGCACTCGGAGGAAACCCACGCAAACGCAGGGAGAACATGCAAACTCCACACAGAGACGCCAACTGACCCAGCTGAAGCTCGAACCAGTGACCTTCTTGCTGTGAGGCGACAGCACTACCTACTGCGCAACTGCGTCGCCCGTAATTATATCAAAACAAACAAAATCTTTGATAAATACTCTGCATTGCATGTTATACATACTGTACGCTGAAAAAATAACCATGATTTCAATGGCATAAATAGTAAATACGTTACAGTAAAAATCTAAACTGGTTGACAGCAAGTTTCCTTAATTTATACGGTTAAAAACTGTAAATTGACTATTCGATAATTGTACATGTCTGTGTTCAAATGTATATCTGTTTAACAAAGAATATGATGTCTAGATGTTAGTCCGTCAAAACACTGGCGTAGTAACACTGTAAATTAATGAAATAAATAAAATATAAATAAAATGTATATATTTATATTTAAAATTTTAATTGTATTAAAATTTTTAATTTATATTTATTTATAAATTATAAAATAAAATAAAATTTTTAATTACTTTCATGGTTTGTACCATATTTTTAATGGTGAAATACTACCAACCACATCTGTCATTTTATTCCAGTGTAAACAACTTTAAAGGTGTTTTCTCAATGTTTAGATTTTTTTATATTTGACTTTTTTTCATTTTTAGATTTTCAAATAGTTGTATCTCAGCCAATATATATTGCTGTTTATTTTATTTTTTGCCTTTTGTTTTACCTGCTTTCTGGAACTGTTCTTTACCAGACTCAAACCCTGTCGTCGTGTTAACTCCTCTCTGCATCTTAAGTGTGCCGAGATATGAGGTAAGCTCCTGGGCAAACTGGTAACAGCAGAAAAGTCATCCACTCAGAGGTAAGCGGTCAGCTGGTAAAGCAAAAAATAAACAGAAGCCATCTACTGCGCCATACCACCCCGTAGCATCTGTTTTAAAGACGAAATGCAGCCATACGTAGCTCTGACTACATAATTCGTGCTCTCCAGCAATGTATACAGGTGTATGTTTTCACAATGAGCCTGTGTTGATCAAAGTACAATGGTCATAGTCAGTTAAATAGTGCTCATGTTGTTTTGAAGTAGAACCAAAATGCGATTTCAGACCGAATATTTAAATTAGTGTCGTAAATAACATACCATAGGGACCGTTAATAGGAATGAATGTGTCGGCGCCAATAGCCTAGTGGTTAGTGCGTCGACGTGTAGCACCAAGGTGCCCATGGTGACCAAAGTTTGATTCCCGGCTCGAGGTCCTTTGCCGATCCTTCCCCTATTTCTGCTCCCACACTCTTCTGTCTGTAAAATCTCCACTGTCCTATCAATAAAGGTAAAAACCCCAACAAAATAAATCAAATGACTTTTATGGTCACATCAGCAGCAGCACGTGTGATATGATGAGTGAAAAGCTTAGGTGCTGGCTCCAGACAGTGCAAAATTCAGATATACAACATACAACAACATACTCAAAACAGGACAATGTCAAATCGGCAGTGTTGACAGCCATATGTACAATGAATAGGTGTACACATAGTTGTAGGCAATATTGTTTTAAGTATGAATTGGTTACATTTATAAATAATTGTAAAAAAATTGAATGAATGTGCGAATACAAAACCAACTTTACCTTACTGCACAGCGATTTCTCAGTATCAATATTTATATATATATATATATATATATATATATATATATATATATATATATATATATATATATATGTATTGATACAACTCTTTTTTCGAAGGACATCATGGGATTTTTAAAGACCACAGAAAGTCAGGACCTCGGTTTAACATCTCATGCGAAAGACGGTCCTGGCTTTCTGTGGTCATTAAAAATCCCAGGATGTCCTTCGAAAAAGAGTTGGGGTTTAACTCCGGCATCCTGGCCAAATCTGCCCACTGGCCTCTGTCTATCATGGCCTCCTAACCATCCCCATTTCATAATTGGCTTCATCGCTCCGTCTCCTCTTCACCAATCAGCTGGTGTGTGGTGTGTGGTCTAGCGCAATATGGCCGCCGTTGTATCATCCAGGTGAATGCCGCTCACTGGTGGTGGATGAGGAGATTCCCCCCATTGTGTAAAGCGCTTTGAGTGTCTAGAAAAATGTATAAATAAATATAAATAAATAAATCTAAGGAATTATTATTAATTATTAATTAACATATATTAGGGTTGTACACTATATCATTTCAGCATTGATATCGCAATGTGCAAGTTCACACTAGTCACATCGTAAGGATCTGCAATGTAGATTTGGGATTATATCTGACTAGACATTACATTTAACAATATAGTGGAGTAATTTCATATTTGAACCTTCGGGTGATTGTTTATTAATTAAAAAAAGGTTTTTTGAGGCCTGTGAGTGTGTAAGCATTTCAAGAAAAATTAAGTCATTTGAGCACAATAAATTAAACATTTATAGCTTAAAGATTCTTTGTACATTATGTATTTGTTTACTCAATGAATACGATAGAGATATTATGTTATACAGGGATTATTTGATTCATTTTTCTGAATAATGCTTGAATAATGCCAGAAAATCCTAAATCATTGTTTATTTCTGAATCTGAAATGATGAATTCTTTACAAAAAGAGCCATTCAAGCCATTGGGTTGAATTGCATTTATATCACAATATATATCACAGTAAAAGAAACTATTTCAATGTCAGTTTTTTCTAATATCGTCCAGCCCTAATATATATGGAATTTGCTTATTGCTTTATTAAAATAACTATAAGATGTGTTTTGAATTTAACCATAGTGAAGATGTCTTGTAAATTAATCAAGCTCAAGAAGGCCTAAAAATAGTTTAAATGTATTGCTTTAACCTCAGACGTTTATTCAGTCAAAACACTTTAGTGTTCAAAATCTGAACAGCTATGCAAACAAGTTCTGACCGTAGCTAGCGCCTAGCTGAGGCGAGCACTAATCTCTGACAGGCTGGTACTTAATGCACACTAGGGGGCATTTCACCCTTTGCCATTTAAGTGTGGAGGAAACAGAAAAGAAAACGAGAACAGAGCCAGCCTAAGTGAAAGAAATTATTCAATGTTACCATGTTGGGCAGTTTACTGTTTGCGATGTGCAATGTATAGTAGCCTAATGTAAATAGTTTTAGATAAGGGACAGAGTAAAGAAATGTGATAAAAGTGTTGGGGCATATGTCAAGTCATTTTAATTTCGACAGCACTTCAGACTTTTCTCAACCACTGCACACTACACTCCATGTCTCCTTAACCAAACACATCTTATTCAGATCATTAGCTCATTAGCAGACACTCCAGGCAGAGGTTTTCTTACTATGTGGTGATGGAAAACGGTGTATTGTTTCTTACTATAGATCTTTCTATGGACATTCCAACTTTTGAGGTGAAGTTGGTTTTATATTTGCACATTCAGACACATTCAGAAGATCATTTCAGAAAATTCTAAATAGAGAAATCATATTAGCAGCCAACGACTAGCAAAGTCAACCCACGTTCATTATGGATATGTACACATACAGGTAAAGTCAGAATTATTAGCCCCCCTGTTTATTTTTTTCCCCAATTTCTGTTTAATGTAGAGATTTTTTCAACACATTTCTAATCATAATAGTTTTAATAACTCATCTCTAATAACTGATTTATTTTATCTTTGTCATGATGACAGTAAATAATATTTGACTAGATATTTTTCAAGACACTTCTATACAGCTTAAAGTGACATTTAAAGGCTTAACTAGGCTAATTAGGTTAACTGGGCAGGTTAGGGTAATTAGGCAAGTTATTGTATAACAATGGTTTGTTCTGTAAACTACTGAAAAAAAAAATCTTATAGGGGCTAATAATTTTAACCTTAAAATGGATTTAAAAAAAATTAAAAACTGCTTTTATTCTAGCCGAAATAAAACAAATAAGACTTTTTCCAGAAGAAAAAATATTATCAGACATACTGTGAAAATTTCCTTGCTTTGTATATACATCTCCAACACAATCTCACAGCAATTCGTAACTTTTTGGTTTGGTCTAATTCGTACAATTTAGTACGATTTGATCATCCCCCAATGACGGTTGGGTTTAGGGGTGGGGTTAGGTGCCACGCCTCCTTTTAAAATCGTACAATTTCGTACGACTGAACTTGTATGAATTCGTACAAATTAGCCACTAAAGTGATAAGATGTAAAATACTTACGTTTTCTCGTGAGATCAGGCTGACATTTCTGGAGATCGTAAAATGGGTCTCAGGCAATACATTTTTGTCTTTTTTTCTGCTGTTCTCGCGTAAATCCACCAGAGGCCGCTGTCGACTGACTGACTGATCAACCGAACAATACACACACCCACCCCTCCTCAAACCCAACCGATAGTGTTTTCAAAAGCAATCAAAAAGCCCTCACAGATCTATTCTGGAGGCTCTATCTACTGGACATTATTAATTTGGAATACACCACAGTCAAAACAAATAGTGCCAGTGAAAAAAACGGTTCAATTTTTGTTTAATATGAAAGAGATTGTATCAGATATATTTCAATCCTGATTTTGTACATATTATTACAGTATTACAGTTTTTATTTTATTTTACTTTTTTTGGGGGTGGATCTCGGGCTTTCTTCAAAAATCTATTTATTTTAGAAATATTTACAAATATCTAATTTATTTTATGTTTTTGCATTGTGTTTTTGTTTTACCTTTCTTCTGGAACCATTCTTCACCAGACTCGAACCCCGTCATCGTGGTCAACTCCTCTCTGCATCTCAAGTCCGACATAGGCAAACTGGTAACAGCGAAAAAGCCATCCACACGGAGGTAAGTGGATAGCTGGTAGCATGAAAAGAAACAAAAGTCGCCCCATAGCGTTTGTTTTAAATACGAAATGCAGCCATACGTAACTCTGGCTACATAATGCCTGCTCTCCAGAGGGTACGTACTCCAGGGGTACGTTTTCACAATGAGACTGTGTTGATCAAAGTACAACATTGTTCATAGTCAATTAAAAAGTGCTCATGTTGTTTTTAAGTTGAACCAAAATGCGATTTCAGAGTGAATATTTAAATTAGCGTAGTAAACAATATACCGTAGGGACTGTTAAAAATGAACGAATGTGCGAACTTTACCTCAATGCACAGCGATTGCTCTGTATCAATACATCCAGAGTAATGTTAGTTGAGTTAAGGCTGGTTTATACTGTGTCGAGTGATCGCCGTGATGCACAGCACCTGCCTTGCACATAGTTGTGCATTTATACTTCTGCATGCTGTTTGTGTTGCTCTGCAATAACACTTCTGAAAAGCTAGCTGGCAGCAGGCTTTTAAGTACCTCTGTGTCGAGTTTCTTTGCGGGTGTTTCGTTTTTTCTAAACGCTACCTTAATGTACAAGTTACTTGCTCATTCAGAAGTTGGAACCGGTGGACGTGCAACAACTTTAATCATAAGGTAAACACAAAACAAAAGTTTCCATCTGAAGCTCCTTCACAGGACTTGACAGTTGTAAACACTCACTTCATCTGGCTCACGGCTCTTGGTACTGCCCACACTCATCACATCAACCAAGCCAACCAATCACAGAGCTTGCGCTACACATTGTTGCGATGTTTAGGTGCGCATTAGCATCAGCGTCAGCCGCGATGAGGGCTATGCATCCACAGGGAGGCTGCGTCGAGCCAGCTTGACACAGACAAGGCAGGACAAAAAAATAGACACATAAAAAAAACTTTAGTCGTAACAATATCATTTACCATTATTATATCACCAACATCAAACAAAAGCAGTTATACAAATCTATGAAAATGTGAAAGCCATATTATAGCATGTTCATTTCGTACATTTAATATAAGTCAGTATTCATTACTTTTTAAAATAGCTCATGCCAGACATAGTCATTATTTTTACATTAATACACTTAAAGTGTAGCTTTTGGGGACGTTAAAACCAAAGATAAAGATATTTTAAACATTAAACAACATTAACAGTGTAGACTACAGTGTAATATAGCAATAAATGTAGCACCAATAACTATAGCAGTGTAATATAGCAATAAATACAGTGTAATATAGCAATAAATGTAGCAGCAATAACTATAGCAGTGTACTATAGCATTAAATACAGTGTAATATAGCAATAAATGTAGCACCAATAACTATAGCAATGTACTATAGCATTAAATACAGTGTAATATAGCAATAAATGTAGCAGCAATAACTATAGCAGTGTAATATAGCATTAAATACAGTGTAATATAGCATTAAATACAGTGTAATATAGCATCAAATACAGTGTAATATAGCAATAAATGTAGCACCAATAACTATAGCAGTGTAATATAGCATTAAATACAGTGTAATATAGCAATAAATGTAGCAGCAATAAATATAGCAGTGTAATATTACATTAAATACAGTGTAATATAGCAATAAATGTAGCAGCAATAACTATAGCAGTGTACTATAGCATTAAATACAGTGTAATATAGCAATAAATGTAGCTTCGATCACTATAGCAGTGTAATATAGCATTAAATACAGTGTAATATAGCAATAAATGTAGCTTCGATCACTATAGCAGTGTAATATAGCATTAAATACAGTGTAATATAGCAATAAATGTAGCAGCAATAACTATAGCAGTGTAATATAGCATTAAATACAGTGTAATATAGCAATAAATGTAGCACCAATAACTATAGCAGTGTAATATAGCAATAAATGTAGCACCAACAACTATAGCAGTGTACTATAGCTTTAAATACAGTGTAATATAGCAATAAATATAGCTCCGATCACTATAGCAGCGTAATATAGCATTAAATACAGTGTAATATAGCAATAAATGTAGCAGCAACAACTATAGCAGTGTACTATAGCTTTAAATACAGTGTAATATAGCAATAAATGTAGCAGCAATAACTATAGCAGTGTAATATAGCATTAAATACAGTGTAATATAGCAATAAATGTAGCACCAATAACTAAAGCAGTGTAATATAGCAATAAATACAGTGTAATATAGCAATAAATGTAGCACCAATAACTAAGGCAGTGTAATATAGCATTAAATACAGTGTAATATAGCAATAAATGTAGCACCAATAACTATAGCAGTGTAATATAGCATTAAATACAGTGTAATATTGCGATAAATGTAGCAGCAATAACTATAGCAGTGTAATATAGCATTAAATACAGTGTAATATAGCAATAAATGTAGCTCCGATCACTATAGCAGTGTAATATAGCATTAAATACAGTGTAATATAGCAATAAATACAGCTCCGATCACTATAGCAGTGTAATATAGCATTAAATACAGTGTAATATAGCAATAAATACAGCTCCGATCACTATAGCAGTGTAATATAGCATTAAATACAGTGTAATATAGCAATAAATATAGCTCAGATCACTATAGCAGTGTAATATAGCATTAAATACAGTGTAATATAGCAATAAATATAGCTCCGATCACTATAGCAGTGTAATATAGCATTAAATACAGTGTAATATAGCAATAAATGTGGCACCAATAACTATAGCAGTGTACTATAGCTTTAAATACAGTGTAATATAGCAATATATATAGCTCCGATCACTATAGCAGTGTAATATAGCATTAAATACAGTGTAATATAGCAATAAATGTAGCACCAATAACTATGGCAGTGTAATATAGCATTAAATACAGTGTAATATACCAATAAATGTAGCTCCGATCACTATAGCAGTGTAATATAGCATTAAATACAGTGTAATATACCAATAAATGTAGCACCAATAACTAAAGCAGTGTAATATAGCATTAAATACAGTGTAATATAGCAATAAATGTAGCTTCGATCACTATAGCAGTGTAATATAGCATTAAATACAGTGTAATATAGCAATAAATGTAGCAGCAATAACTATAGCAGTGTAATATAGCATTAAATACAGTGTAATATACCAATAAATGTAGCACCAATAAATATAGCAGTGTAATATAGCATTAAATGCAGTGTAATATACCAATAAATGTAGCAGCAATAACTATAGCAGTGTAATATAGCATTAAATACAGTGTAATATACCAATAAATGTAGCACCGATCACAATAGCAGTGTAATAAAGCATTAAATACAGTGTAATATACCAATAAATGTAGCACCGATCACAATAGCAGTGTAATATAGCATTAAATACAGTGTAATATAGCAATAAATGTAGCACCAATAACTATATTGGTGTAATATAGCATTAAATGACTTCTAGCTGGTTTAGAAATTCACTTAATTGCCTTCTCTTAAAAAAAAGGGGGAAAAAAGCATGTATTTTGTATCAGGATAAAATGTGCAAATGGTTCACAATAATTATTTTAGCAGTTTTTTTATTAATATTATTATATTGATTTGTTTCTGGAAGCACGGTGGCTCAGTGGTTAGCACTGTTGCCTCACAGCAAGAAGGTCACTGGTTCAAGTCCCGGCTGGGTCAGTAGGCATTTGTGTGTGGAGTTTTGTGTGTTCTCCCTGTGTTGCCGTGGGTTTTCTCCCGGTGCTCCGGTTTGCCCCACAGTCCAAAAGTTGGATGAACTAAATTGGCCGTAGTGTATGAATGCGTGTGTGAATGTGAAAGTAAATGGGTGTTTTCCAGTACTGGGTTGCAGCTGGAATAGCATAAAATAAATGCGGGAATAGTTGGTGGTTCATTCCGCTGTGGCGACCCCTTATAAATAAGGGACTACGCTGAAGGAAAATGAATGAATGAATGATTTGTGTTTGTTTACAACATATACACATTCAGTATTTGAGGCCTGCTCACACTTAGAATTGCACAGTGTTTAAAAGAAAGTGTGTGGTGCATATGAAGAGGAAAATAGTGCGTGTCCTACAGGTTAAACAAGAAAACAGAAGACTTTCCCAATCTCAGTGTGAAGTTTATTCATTTTAAAACAAGTTCAGTTCTGCTATAGCAATATGCTTTTTTTTTTATCTCTAGTCGGTTGAGTGCTGACAGCAAGAAAGAGATAAAAGAAAGAACATGCAAAGCCACTGGGTCCAGGCCAGACACAGCATGGCAAAAGAAAGGCACGGTGGCATTTAGCCAAGTGGTCACAGCGTTCAAGGAGAGGCCAGTCAAGCTTGATGTTGAGTGATACGAGCGTGACAACAAGCAGACGAACAGCCAGGTGGGAGACCGCTGTCTGCCTGTCTGTCATAAGAGCTTATTTTTTTGTGTGTCTAAGAAACAGTACAGACACACACACTTTGGGTTTTCTTGAACTATGTCGAGTTTACATAGACATAAGGATAAGGAAAAATGTATATATATTATCTTCTTGACTTTTTCACTTCACTTTTTCTCAGAGGGACAAGGTCAAAAGGGACTTTCGGTCATAATCAGGGTGCAAAAGAAGGGGGGTGGGGGTGGTTAGAGAGGAATTATCCCCCTAATCAACGCTTGATCCCCAATGAAGGACATCAAAACAAGATGTATGGCGTGTCAGCCCTTTTCTCTGATCTATATCTTAAATATTAATATTTAAAATATTTCTAATATTAATATTAAATATTTCCTAAAGGTTTAGGGGGATGAAAGTAACGGAGGCCAACTAGCGAAGCACTATGCAGGTAAACCTCACTCCTCTGACCTCAAAAGGTGCTCCAGCGACAGACACTAGAAGTCATGGTCTTTAGCCTCCTTGTTAGAGCAATCAACTCCCATGCAAAGAATCGCCAGTTCGATCCCAGCTCAGACCGGGTTGGGTACAGTAGGACTGGTGGGTTACAGGTGGGGACTCGTCTGGAATGAGAGTAAGGTTTAGGGGGATGAAAGTAATGGAGGCCAACTAGCGAAGTACTGTGCAGGTAAACCTCACTCCTCTGACCTCAATAGGTGCTCTAGCAACAGACGTTGAAGGTCATAGTCTTTAGCCTCCTTGTTAAAGCAACAGACTCCCAATGCAAAAAATTTGCCAGTTCGATCCCAGCTAAGACCGGGTGGGTGCAGTAGGACCGGTGGGTTACACGTGGAGACTCCTCCGGGATGGGAGTGAGGTTTAGGGGGTGAGTGAAATGGAGGCCAGCTAGCGAAGTGCTATTCAGGTGCACCTCACTCCTCTGACCTCAAAAGGTGCTCTAGCGACAGATGATAGAGGCCATGATTTTTAGCGTCCTTGTTAGAGTAAGTGACTCCCATGCAAAGAATCGCCAGTGTGATCCCAGCTCAAGCCAGGTTGGGTACAATAGGACTGGTGGGTTACACATGGGGACTCGTCCAGGATAGGAGTGAGGTTTAGGGGGGTGAGTGTAATGGAGGCCAGCTAGTGAAGTACTATTCAGGTGAACCTCACTCCTCTGACCTCAGAAGGTGCACCAGCAACAGATTCTAGAGGCCATTGGTCTTTAGCGTCCTTGTTAGAGCAACTGACTCCCATGCAAAGAATTGCCAGTTTGATCCCAGCTCAGATCGGGATGGGTACAGTAGGACCGATGTGTTACACGTGGGGGCTCGTCCGGGATGGGAGTGAGGTTTAGGGTGTAGTGAAGTACTATTCAGTTGAACCTCGCTCCTCACTGCCATGGTCTTCAGCCTCCTTGTTAGAGCAACCGACTCCCATACAAGGAATCACCAGTTCGATCCTAGCTCAGAGCGCATTGGGCGGTGTAGGATCGGCAGGGTTGCATAAATATACATTTAAGCCCCCTATAATGGATCATACCATTGTGAATGAATAATTGCGGCAAACAATGCTAGGAAATAATCATTCAACAGTCTGACACTGGCAGATCAAGAGCACCGATAGACATCGTAAGTATTCACAAACACACTTCTTGTAAAATAGGTGTTTATATCTACATGTTACCTAAAAAAGAACAATTAGACACATAATTTGTATAGTTTGGCCTTCAGTAACCTGTAAATAGCTTACTAAATCCAACCCAGGCTCATTCTGAAAACGTAGTCTCGTGGACGTTTTTGGAGACCGCAAAATACGTAGCCGGGGGTACGTACGGCTGCATTTAATTTTTTTAAGCGAACGCTGCGGGGCGGTGTGACGCTGTTCCTTTCGGCGCTTGCCGGCCGGCCGCTCGCCTCCGTGTGGAGAGCAACCAGTTTGTCCGGTTAGCTCTTCGTGTACTTTGCCTTTCTCGAGGCGCAGAAAGGGGCTGACCACGACGATGACTGGGTTCGAGTCCGGGGAAGAGCGGTTCCAGAAATCAGGTAAGAAAACAAAATCCAAAAAATAAACCGAACCAGTTCGTCACAGGGTGAGAATGTGGTCAAAATCCGAAAACGTGGTAAAAATCAGACGAGGGCTTTTCTTTTTCTGGACGGCTTTTGTGAATAGTCGTTGGTTGGGTTTAGGGACGGAGGAGGGTGGGTCAGCCGATTGGCCGGTCGCACGGTCAATCATTCTGTCATCCAGGCAGACAGGCGGAAGGTCAATCGACAGCGGCCTCTAGCGGGTTTACGTGAGGACGGCGCGGGAGAAAGTGCGCACAGCGGCCTCTCGCGGATTCGCGAAAACAAAAACTGCAAAAATACGTACCTCCCGGGACGTATTTCGCGGTCACCAGAAACGTCCTCGGGACTACGTTCTCAGAATGAGCCTGGGTTGACTAAATCAGTCACTAAATATACCTCAAAACAATGAAAACATATACATTTTATTAATTAATTATATGTTATTCAAATACATTCATAAATTTGATTGACTAAAGCATGTATTACCAAACTACCGAAAAAGTCCCAATTGTCAATGTATAATTTGCACATGCTGTGAATTCCAAGACTACACAAGATGAGAATGAACGAAAGTGTAGTGGTTTTTTTTTGCAGAGGAGACACAAACAGGTCTCTGACAGTTCAATAACTCAGTGATGACTAAACTTGAGGATGATTGTAATGTCCATGCAGATTTGTCAGAGGTTTAACTTGAAAAGGAGAGGACAAGTAATGCAACAAGAGAGACAATGAAATGAAGATGCAGCAGAGGAAACGCAGTTAAGCCTTTATGCAGTAGGTAAAAATCAGGCTGGCTAGTGCAGTATTAGAATGTGTTAGTTGTTGATATGATGTGTTTAGAACATTTAAAACAGCTGTACAACTGACCAAAGTGCTGGACAAATAGAAAGTAAAACAGAAGCCCAGTTAAACCAATCAAGGAAAATAGATATTTTAGTGGATTAGTTTGCTGATTCTGTTAATAATTACTCACCGTGACATTGTTCCAATCCAACTTGGTTCCGTTGAATTCAACAAAGACCATAGAATACGGTCAATATGGCGATTGAAACCCTGCCTACTAGTATAGGAGCCAGTCATCAATCGATATAGACTGATGACTCTCCAGGGGAGGGGCTCAGACCAGAGGTCAGTTTCTGGAGATTTTGTGTGATTCAAATGTTTAGAAATGAAACTAAAAAGGCAGTTGTTGTTAAGTTTGATTGGTGATTCCTAAAATAAATTTTATCGTAAACTTGGAAAGCAATTGTGGAGAATTTGATGTTTCCCCATTCAAACAGAGGCATTTCAAAGATGGCTGCTGAGTGAAATTACTTCCCTTAAAGGGACTTTGACTGAAAGGAGATCCCCGGCCACGAATGTCACAGTTCGCAAGAAATGTAGCCCTGGACACGTATCTCCAATGACCATGGGTTGCTTTAAAGCCTTGCATGGTGTAGTACCTGAATACATTTCAGACATGCAGTGGTGGATTTAGGCAGCGGCAATCTGGGCGATCGCCCAGGGTGGCATCTTGCTAGGGACGGCATGGAGACCCACACTTTCGTCTGCGACAACCCTATTCCCCCCGCCAAACACCCCCTCCCTCACTTCACTTTCGTCCACAATAACCCTACACCCCCCACCCCAGTTTTCACTTGCATGAGGGCGGCACGATCATCGTTTGTCTAGAGAGCCAGTTAAGCTTGCGACGGTCCTGCAGACATGATTCAGATATGCACTCTACGGAGCAGTATGACGACATTCCTTTTCGCACTTACTAGCTGACCGCTTACCTCCGTGTGGACGGCTTTCCTGCTGCGACCACTTTGTCCCGTTAGCTCACCATGTACGTTGGCGGACTTGAGATGCAGAGAGGAGTTGAGGACAGGGTTCAATTCCAGCAAAGAAAGGTTCCAGAAAGCAGGTAAAACAAAAACATAATCCAAAAAATAAAAGTAAATAACAGGGTGAGAATGTGGTAAAATCTGAAAACGTGGTAAAAATCAGACGAGGGCTTTTATTTTTCTGGATTGCTTTTGAAAATTGTTGGTTGGGTTTAGGGACGTGGGTGGGCGGGTCAATCAATAAAATTGGTTGGGTTTAGGGAAGAAGGAGAGTGGGTAAGTCGATCAGTCAGTCAGTCAGTCAAACAGTCAGTCAACAGCAGCCTCTGGTGGGTTGACGCGAGAACAGCAGGCGCGAATGGCTCTCGCGAGAGAAATTTGAGATCTGAAAAAGTGTACACAGCGGCCTCTCGTGGATTAGTGAAAAACTGCAAAAAACATACACCCTGGGACGTATTTCACAGTCGCCAGAAATGTATATTGGGGTACGTTTTCAGAATGAGCCTGGGTTGGAATTTGTAATGTAGTCAAATGTGTAAACAATTAGCTGTGGTTCACGCTTCGGCCTTTGAATATCTCTGGGACAAAAGCAGCTGCATGAATGCTGAAGCTTTAAATGAAAGTGAAACCATCAACAACCCTTCGATGTTTACAAATACAAGTACAGCCATTAAGAGGTCACTTCTGGTTAATGATGTCAGAATTTACCTGTATTTTGAAATGGATGTGTGAATGGACTTTTCCGGTTAAATTCCGCAACATCCGTTCCTGTGTGAACAGCGCTTTGAGTTTACCGGTTAAGTCGTTCAGGAAATATTTAGAATATTTACCGGTATCGCTGTGTAAAAGGATCTACTGTCCATTGAGTTTTGGGAAGTGGCTGGGTGAGTTAATGTGTGCTTCTGAAAACACTATTGGTTGGGTTTAGGGAAGGAGGAGGTGTGGGTCAGTCGATCAATCAGTCAGTCAATCAGTCAGTCGACAGTGGTGGATTTATGCGAGAAGAACAGGCGCAAATGTGACTTGCGTGAGAAATTTGAGATCTCAAAAAGCGTACACAACGACCTCTGGTGGATTTACGCGAGAACCGCAGGTGTGAATGGTACTCGTGAGAGAAATTTGAGATCTCAAAAAGTGTACACAGTGGCTTCTGGTAGATTCGTGAAAACAGAACCTGCAAAAAATGTACCTCCTGGGACATATTTGGCGCTCTCCAGAAATGTGTATAGCAGTACGTTTTCAGAATGAGCCTGGGTTGAAATTCAAGCTTAACATAGTTCAGTTGTTCAGTTAATCATTATAACATTATGTAGAAATTTTAATAATGACTGAAGATGACGAAGAAACAAAACAATTGTTTTCTCCTTTCTCCAATCTTTCGCATGATTGCTGGCTTTTAAGCTTGCGCTGACAGTGGCTGCCACTCAGACTCGACTGAAATAGCCCTCAGATTGTCTGTCTCCAGCACAAGCTTGGCTTTGCAGTTCAGTGGCGTGTCTAGAGGTGCACTTCGAGCCGCTGGAGGTTGATGAGACAAGCCCATGCTGAGATGAGCCACTCCAGTGTGACAGCTCACCGTAGATTCTGTCATAGCCTGAACCAACAGAAGGAGACAGTCATACGGTTGAAGACAGAGAATCCAGCGTTCAGAACCACAGAGAGCTCCACACCACTGTTAACTCTGTGGTAAGGGCTGACAAAGATTTCAGCGCTGAAACGCCTCACACTTTAAAGGTCCTGTGAAGTGCTTTGAAATGTGCATTTTTTTATTCGATGTTTGACATAATCTCAACTGAAACACGAAGATATGATGGGACAGAGAGTAGCTCCTCCCCTTTTTTTAAAACAGCCAATAGCATTACATTTATCACAGTTCTGCCAGTGAGAGTGGTTGGATCAATCACATCAAACGAAAAGCAAATGAGAAGTGTCCTGAAGGGGGCGGGGCAGTTTATCACTTCAAACTATTAAAGCTGACTAAAATCTACTAAAATCTTCTTGTCTTAATGTAATTTAAAAATCTTAAATGACAAATAAACATGAATCACAAAATACAGAAAACTGATCATTTACATTTTTTACTGTGTATATTGTTTGGTAAGGTTTAGGGTTAGTTGCATGTATTTATGCATAATTAATTGTAATTACTTTAGTAAGTAGACAGAAAAATGTGTAACAAGGATACTTAAAATAGTAAAGTTAGTTACTAAAGTTACTTAAAATAGTAAAGTGTTACCATTTACTTTAACTAAAGACCAAACTCTGGTTGGTGGTCTGCAGATTTTAGCTCCAACTTGTCTCAACACAACTTCACGGATGTTTCTAGAAAGCCTACTAAAGCTACGGTCACACTGGGCTTTGTGTGTGCGAAATTCTGTCGTGCGGTGCTGCGAAAAGGGGCGGGATTAAACAAGCTTATTAAACATTTTAAAAAAGCTAGCGATTGCTCCATGTTTTACATTTCTGTCCAGAGAGGTCGTGTTTTGATCCTCGATTGGTCTCACGCAGTCAAGTGATGCAATTTCGCAGGTCAGAGTTCACCAAGCTTGAACTTTGCACCGCAGCAACCTGCGAAACTCGACGCATGACCCCGCGTCTCCGGTCTGACGCATTCGCGAGCGTATGAATGGAAGTCAATGGGACGAAAAGTCAAGTGTGACCGTAGCTTAAGAGCTTGATTAGCTAGCCCAGGTGTGTCTGATTGAGGTTAGAACTAAACTTTGCAGGACACCGGCCCTCCAGGACCAAGTTTGGACAGTCACGCTTTATTTTGATGGTCTGTTTGTTGAATTTAAGTTACATTGCATCTACATGCCAACTAATTCTCATTAGATTATAAGTAGACTGTTAGGTTGAGGTTAGGGTTGGGGTTAGAGTTAGTGTAAGTTGACATGTACTTGCAAAGTTTCTTATTGTCAGTTAAATGTCTGTTGAAGCAGCATATCAACAGATATCAAGCAGACAGTCTACTAACAATCAAAAGACCATCAAAATAAAGTGTTACTAGACATGCCTGGTATATAATATCAAATGACATTTGACAAATTTTCTTGCTGTATCGTACCATACGACGTGTTAAATTGTTTATTTTTGCTATAACAGTGTAGCTATAAAACACTTTCCACTTTTTTTTTTACATAATCTCATCATCATAAACTCATCATAAGTGCAATATGCTTTATATAATAATGTTCTTTTCCAAATATATATCATACACGGATTGTAAGCCTCTCAATTTAATTTCATCATCCATGTCACTTCTTCAGAAAGCTCACCAAAAATACAATGCAGCAAGGGCAGACTCTGTATTTTCTCATCCGCTCTCAGAATGAATTCAATGTGTTGGTGTCCTGACTGATGACATTCACACCTGGCTCTGCAAGCAGATCATATGAGTACCTGTTGACGCCTCTCTAGCCGTCATGTGATTAGCTGTGCGCCTCGGTGTAGCTCATGCTTTAGAAAGCGGGAAGCCTGGTTGCCGGCTCTCCCAAAATAGTGACAGATCTGGCAGTCTTGAACGGTTGAAGCGCATAGGTGTTGATTATGTCACCTCTTCCAGCGTTTCATTTACAGGCGTGAAGAATCTGAGATTCATCCTTCTCTGCCTATTTCAAGCGTGGGCTGACAGCTACTGTCAGAACCTCAGGCCAATACAGTGACACAGGCAGAACTCCGAATTGGGAATCAGAAATGTACTTTTCTTGCGAACAAGCCGAAACATTTTGTTATTCGGTGATAAATAGAGTTTGTATAGCCCTGAGAAAGTTTACTTTCTTTTTTGAAGTCATTTGTTAGTTTGTGAAAAGTCTTTTAAGCGCACTCATTGACTGCTTTATAAGTTACACCTTCTGCCTTAATTCTTCACGACATAGATTCATGGAGGTGTTGGAAACAGTCCTCGCACATTTTGATCTGTCTCGACATGACGGCATCACACAGTTTTTGCAGATTTGTTAGCTTCACTTCCATGATGCATATCTTTTCGGTTTAGTCCCTGATTTGTCAGGGGTTGCCGCAGCGGAATGAACTGCCAATTACTCTGGCATATGTTTTATTCAGATGCCCTTCCCAGCACTGAAAGTACAATATTATTACAATTAAGGTCAAATTATTTCCTCTAACAGTGCTCAACGTATATGAGCACACCCTTACAAATCTCTCATTTAAGATAATATTTTCTATAGGAAGCTTTACAATATTATGTTTGTGCACATAGTGTTAAAGTCTGAATTTTATATATATATATATATTTGTTTTTTCCCCACATCATCTTATTATCTTTTGGCAGAAGCCTGTGTCATTTTTCTTAATATCTAGTTGAATAAAAGTAACTTTGAGTCAGAATTTTACCAGGGGTATGAATAATTTTGGGCTTGACTATACATTGCCAGACTGCAGTCTCGTGGCCTATCCAAGTTTTAGGAACAACAAATAATAACTTGACTTCTAGTTGATCATTTGGTATCAGAAGTGGCTTAAATTAAAGGCAAAGGCCTCTAGATTACGCTTATTTTACCACGATAAAATATGATCATGCCTTGATTTTAATTATTTAATTAGGTCAGTAAGGTACCCTTCAGCTGACTTTTTTGCTTAGACAAAAGTCTTGTCACTTAACAGAAATAATGTCCAGTATAGAATATTTTCAGTGTCTATATGAGTTGATGTCATATGATTGGCTGATTTGAATATCGCAAAAAGGAGCATCTAAAGAGGTGTACCTAATAAAGTGGCCAGTTAGTGTATATTAAAGAATACTACATGTTAAGGAAGACAAGCGAGAGGCGCAACAGATGGCCTGAGAACTATTAATGTGTGCAGCGGTTTACTAAATCCAGAGCTTGTAATCACTGTTACATAAACTGCTCGCTGTCTGCTCCCCCGTAGATGCCCAACCTGACGGCTAACAGTGAACATCAGCCCTATACAATATCAAAAGATGAAGACGTTTGGCGTATTTTCTTTGCAATGCTGTGAATGAAGGCTTTTTTCTGGGATTTTTTTTGTGTGAGTCGACAGACAAAGGTTGTTGTTGGTGGTTGGTTTAGGAAGTATGTGCTAAAATTTGAGCAACATCCGACATTGTACAACATGATTAGGTTTAAGGGTGGATTAAGGTATATTGGTATGGTTGATAGTGTAATAATACAAAAATAATTACATATCGTCACCTTGGAATTATAAGGTTCTATCTGCCTTCTGAATGATTTTGAGATATTGAGCTTTAAAGGGCATCTAGGGTAAAAAAATCTACTTTTCAAGCTGTTTGGACAGACATATGTGCATGTATGGTGTATAGACTGTCATATTGGGGTGAAATAAGCACACCCAGTGCCTTTTTTTTCAATTTAACAACATAAAAAACGGTGGACCAATCGGAGCTGTTTTCAAATCGACCACAACTCTACGTAGGAGTGCGGTCCCCCCGCCCACCAATATTGATTGACAGGCGCGTCATCATATCCTCAGTTTGTTAATTCACGTCCGCCATTTTCAGCGTGAGTCGAAGCGATATCACTAAAGGAACACCCTAGCTCTATTTTTAGATGCAAGGCTCATTGGGCTCAACACAAGAGCAATATTCTCCACATTATTGCTCTAATCGGAATTACTGGTTGTATCTTTAGGTAGGTTTGCAAACATGTGTACTTCTCATTGAGTCTACCTTATACTTCAGCCGTTTGCATTTCTCGCGATCCCAGAAGCTCCCTGTGATCTTAACTAGCATGCGTTTTAGAATTCTAAACATAGGTTTCTATCAGGGTACACTCAAGTCGACGGCTGGGCGTCGCGGACTGCTGCAGAAACCTATGTTTAGAATTCAAAAATGCGTGGCGCGACGATTCGGGACACTTCATGTTTCTGGTGCGCCACAGAGAGTGTCTGGTTTGCCGTGTCGCGGCTTCGAGCGGCGCATCCGGTGCCCCAGTCAAAGTTAATTCAGTGTGCGTGGTTATTAGTTTCTGTGTACAAGCTCGGCACTTGAAACTAGCACACAGTTGGCTGTAAAACTGTACAAAGACACAAATGATTTTGTGCTCTCTGCTTGGTTTGTGTCAGCGTCGTACATGAACGACTGAATGGTGATCCTCTCTCTCCTTCTACTCTGAGTCTTCCTGTCAGACTCTGTTGCAAACGCAGAGCGCGTGAGCTCATGGCCCCGCCCCCTTGTTACGTTGGCGGGAAGCCGAAACTAATTTACATGTGAAGCAACACACCCATAAATCAGCGAGCTGTGGACACGCCCCCAACATGACACCTTTTAACACATTATAATAAAACAATCTGAATTGTGTTTTAAACTGAACTTAAACTGGCACACTCAGAAGAGCCATAATATTTATATTAAATCATAAAAAAGAGGTAAACTATGTGCCCTTTAAAGTTTTTGCATTCCATATAGCAAACAATATGTGTGTAATATTTGGTTTTTAAATAAAAAGTCTTAAAAATGTAAACAACTTATAAAAAAGCATCCCATAATGTAGATAAGTTATTTAATAAGAATATGTCAATAACTCAATTTGGACAAAAATGTCAGACAGAACCTTATAATTCTAAGGTGACGATATGCATTTTTAAATGCTGGTACACTGTACAAAAAAAGAAGAGGGTTCCACACAATCGATTTGTGTTGGGGCAACATGAATGTATTAAGTTAACAAATTTAGGTGGAGGGGCGGCATGGTGGCTCAGTGGTTAGCACTGTGGCCTCACAGAAAGAAGGTCACTGGTTCGAGGCTGGATCAGTTGGCATTTCCGTGTGGAGTTTGCATGCTCCGGTTTCCCCCACAGTCCTAACACATGCGGTAAAGGTGAATTGAATAAACTAAATTGGCCATAGTGTATGAGTGTGTATGGGTGTTTCCCCGTACTGGGTTGTGGCTGGAAGGGCATTCGCTGCATAAAACTTATGCTGTAATAGTTGGCTTTTTTTTTTTAGCTGTGGCAACCTTTGAAATAAAGATTAAGCCAAAGGAAAATGAACAAATTTAAGTGGATTGAACATAAAACAATTAAGTTGTCCAAAAAAAAACAAGAATTGTGTTGTTTCAGCTCGTTTAAAAACAGGTATGCTGTAAATAATGCAGGGTTCCATACAATTCAAACATGTTGTCCCAACACAAATCGATTAAGTTAACTTAACAAGTTGCGGTGGATTAAACAAAACAATTAAGCTTCCCCCCAAAAAACTCAATAATTGTGTTGTTTCAGATCTTTTAAAAATAAGTCGTTTGAACGAGTGTTTTTTAAAGTGTCCACAGTAATTAAATGATTAATAAGGGAAGTTTTATAAACTAATTTTGAGAGGAGCACGTGATATGATTGATCACGCCTGGCTTCTAATCTGTAATCAGTAATAATCCAATCAGATTGATCCAAGCTTACAATAAATAGACCGATTTCACCCTAACGGCTTATCTTCATTTTGGAAGAATTCCCCCTTCCACCCCATCTCCTCCTTTTTCTCCCTTTTTCAGGGGGAGCTCTCGAAACCTACCTGATCTTGGACCCCCTTTACATGCTCATTGACCATGCGGAAGCCTTGGACTCAATTATCTCCAAGCTCAGGGTTCTCTTCCGGGAAAGCATGCCAAATCTGCTATTAACGCCAAGCATATGTACACTGTAAAAAAAAAAAAAAAAAAGAGTTGACTCAACTCAAATTTGTAAGGCAACCTGCTGCAAAGCTTTTTTGAGTTGACTCAACATTCAACCCAAGTACTGCACTTGACTCTATTTAAGTTAAGTAAACTCAAAAATGTCCTGAAGCTGGTTGCCCTAATTTGAATATTTTAGAATATGCAAGAGATACATAAATTGGGATCACAAACAAAGAAAACAAAATAACAAAGAACAGATGAAATTAAATTTTAAGTTGAGTCAACTTTTTTTTCGCAGTGTAAGTGTGAACCTCTTGAAAGTTATTACAGAGGTATCACATTTAAAGTGAAGTGGATCCATATATTCCTAACTTAAGAATGCACATGGTTATAATTTAACCAGTGTAATAAATGGCATTATAACTAGGTGAAAATTAAAAATATTAATATAATATGTACTGCAACTAGGCGACGTGGTGGAGCAGTGGGTAGCATGTTGGCCTCACAGCAAGAAGGTAGCTGGTTCGAGCCTTAGCTGGGTCAGCTGGCGTTTCTGTGTGGAGTTTGCATGTTCTCCCCGTGTTCGCATGGGTTTCCTCCGGGTGCTCCGGTTTCCCCCATAATTCCAAAGATGTAGTACAGCTGAATTGGGTATGCTAAATTTGACCGTAGTGTATGAGAGTGTATGGATGTTCCTGATGGGCTGCGGCTGGAAGGGTATCCGCTGCATAAAAACATATGCTCGATATGTTGGCGGTTCATTCCGCTGTGGCGACCCCAGATTGATAAAGGGATTAAGCCGAAAATAAAATAAATGAATGAATTAATGATTTAATGAATGAATGAATGAATGAACTGCAACTATATATATATCAATAGAATAATTATGAAACGCAATAAAATTATAAATGACTAAACTTTCTAAAACAGTATAGATAATGCTAACTTTTACACAAACTGAATGATGATTGTACACTTTATCGAACAGCAGGACAGTTATGTTAGAATTACAATATGCTAATTGCGATTTACCAGGAGTCTCAAGTCTCAACAAATGTTTACCTTGTACTGAAATGTGTTATTTTTAGAATCTGTCTATGATATTTTGGAAACAGCATGTCGTCTCAAATTCTAGTATCAAACCAAAGGTTTCAACAAATAGACCCCTGCTGTACAAAACCCACCAGTGCACGTGTTTGCTGAAAGAAACCTTTAAAAAAGGCTGTCTGCAGTCTCGTGGCTGTCCGTGGTGCTGAATCGAGCAGAGTCATAGAGATCATGCATTGGAATTAATGTCACTCCATAAACGTGAATCATTTATGAGTTGGCGATTAAGAAGAAGGGTACGTTCTGCAAATAACAATAATAGTAAATAAATAAATAAAAACTTTCCCGATGCACATGACGCCGTCTGCACGGTCACGTGCGAAACGTGATGCGCGAGATCCGACTTTTTCCTCTCAGGTAGTTCCAGGACGAGAACACGGTGAATTTGAGATACGAGGCGTCGTCGTGGAGTCACATGCTCCTTTAAAACTTTAAAACTAAAAGTATGCAGCTGTTGCTCGCACTGCATCAGGTTAAAGTTGAACCACAGCCTGCCGCGAGAGAGAGAGCGCGCGCGCGAGAAACAAAGGCATCGTCGCTTATTGTTAAATCCCGTCTCGCGCGTGCACGGACGTGATACATGAACGTCAAGACGCTGTGTGGAGTTTGTGTGAAAGCTGTCCTAATGTTTCCAAGCGTCCCCAGAATCTGGCGACGTGGCCTCTTAATAAGCTGCGCTCTTCTCCTCGTTAATGTCACGTCTAAAACACCCTCCGGCTTTTAGTTTTGTGTCCTCCTCGCTACGCAAATGATCAGAAAAGCTCCTCTGCAGATGCGCTGTAGGACTGCGGATCTTCCTTAAGCATTCGACTCAAAAATACACATCCGTGCGATACATTCCGGGTGAGTCAGTGACAAGAGTGTTCTTCAAGGTGATTTTTGGGGGAAACGTTCGAGCCATCCTGATTTTTCGGTGAGAGATGCATGCATTTCACTTTATTTGGGGGCTGTTTTTTTGGTGTGCATGCACTGCGGTTTTTTTAGCATGCATATTGTTGCATGCGTGCGTGTTGTGCTCAACATTAAACGTCGCGGCTGATAATTAACGGCATGCTAAATGTGACGGAGATGATGCGCTTTGTGTTGATGTTCGAACGCGATGGAGGAGAGCGAGAGAGAGGGGGAAAAAAAGAGATCCGGGTAAAAAAATGTAAGAGGATTTGATTTCCCAAGCACTGAAAGAGATTAAGTCGACAGCAGCGCAAGTGAATTTGTGCTGCATATAAAAATGGGACGGATTGGTCTTTCGACGTGAGATTGGTACCACCTTCCGTTCCCTAACACAATCGCCATGTACTGATCTCGTTTCAGTTCGAAATAGCGCAGGTGTTTTCCCTTATAGTAACGTTTTATTCCTGGGGATTTTATTTGCTAAATGACTAATTTGCTGTAAACTGGCAAGAGTTTCGATGAGGAGTGCGCGAGAGCTGCGCGCGCTCAGCATCATCATCATCAGCGGCAGCAGCATCAGCCTCGAGCTCAAATCCAGCACAGCTCACATCTCCTCGCATCATCTCCTCGCATCCACACCGAAAAGACGCGTTTGCAGGAAAAAAAAAAACAAAACAAAACAAAAAAAGTTTGACGATAAAGGCGCAGTCGACTTAACGTAAGTGCACGGGGAAGACTTGATGCTTGTGTCTTGCGGGGGTTGGGGCATCGCAACCGCATATTGCCCACATTCCTGGAAATCTAAAATGGATTATGAGGTACTTTTATCTGTGTGGTGTCGTGCATGATTGCCGTCAACTTGCTTAATTACTCTCACTTGAACGTTTTAGGAGCAAAGCCCGAGGCGCACGCCCAACACTCGTTGCCTTTAAGACATATGCTTTTAACCAATGTAGTCCAAACTGGGGATGTTATGGACTGCGCGAGCGTTATAATCCCTGTGAATTTCGACTAAACAAATATCATGCGATCTGAACGTGTAGGCATCGCGAAAAGAGTGCCTCGACGAGTGATTTTTTCGCTGTAAATGATTTAGTATGATGTTTACGGAGGATTAGCGAGCCGATTTGTGTGTAATGGTTTGCGTTAATGCGTGATATACATTCATTTAATGCTCAGCGAGCACATAATAATGTTCTAAAAGGAGGAAAGGCGCCTGGCGTTTGCATGGAGAGCATGTGGCTTCGTACATGACGGAATGACCGCCGATTTGCGAGCTGGAACATCATCATTCTGATGGTGTATATAATTGCTGTTGT
>NC_079455.1:4361248-4533748 GCF_903798145.1 Danio aesculapii
ACCTGTAAATCATAACATTTCTTTGAAAGAAGTGGACTCACAGTTGTGAGCGTACTATACATATGATTGAAATGTGAGTAACACTTTACAATAAGGTTCATTATTAGTTAATGCATTTACTAACATGAACAACACTTGTACATCATTTATTAATCATAATTGAACATTTACTAATGCAATATTAACATCCAAGTCCATGCTTGTTAACATTAGTTAAGCCCCGTGAGTTAACATGAACTAACAATGAACAACTGTATTTTCATTAACTAACGTTAACTAACATGAACAAATATTGTAGTAAATGTTGTGTTCATTGTTTGTTTATATTAGTAAATGCATTAATTAACATTAACTAATGAACCTTATTGTAAAGTGTGACTGAAATGTGTTTGTCCTGCTTTATATTTGGTGTCTTCAATTACTTTTCACTAAAATCATAAAAGATTTTTAGTTATTTACTGTGTTTCCTTTGCATTACAGAACATTTTTGTTGCTGTTGAAGTGTTAAATGTTTAAAGTTATCATTAGGATTGTGAGTTAGTTAAATAAACAATGTAACTTCTAATTTAACCCTTAAGTAATATTAATGAACTACACAACACAGGCTTATTGTGAAAATGTACCCCTGTATACATTTCTGGAGAGCACAAATTATGTAGCCAGAGCTATGTATGGCTGCGTTTTGTCTTTAAAATGAACGCTAGGGGGCAGTATGACACCATCGACGCCTTTTTTTTTTTTTTTGTGCTACCATCTGACCGCTAACCTTTATTTCCACTGTTGCCCAGTGGCTCGCCGTGTACGTTAGCGAACTTGAGACGCAGAGAGGAGTTGACTGCGATGACGGAGTTCGAGTTAGACAAAGAACAGTTATAGAAAGCAGGTAAAACAAAACACAAGGCAAAACAATTAAATAAACAAGTAAAAAACAGGGTGAGAACGTGGTAAAAATCAGGCGGCCTTGAAGGCTTTTCTTTTTGCTGGATTGCTTTTGAAAACACAGCAGGTTGGGTTTAGAGAAGGTGGTGGGCGGGTCAATCGGTGCTTTCCGTTGGGTTTAGGAAAGGGGTGGTATCGGTCAGTCAGTCGGTCAGTCAGTAAATCAGTCAGCCGACAGCGGCCTCTGGTGGATTTACACAAGAACAGTATGCGCGAATGGCACTCGCGAGAGATATTTGAGATCTGAAAAAGTGTACACACTCTGGTGGATTTGCGAAAACAAATACTGCAAAAAACGTCGCTCCTGAGACATATTTCGCTCTGTCCAGAAATGTATACGGGGGTACATATCAATTATGACCCTGGGTTGAAATTACATGTATTTACTAAATGGTTAGTGTTAGATTACAGGTTTGTTTTGGGGATAGTTGCAAATTATTATTTGTAATTACGATAGTAAATACAAGGAACGTGTAACAGGGAATAAAGTGTTACCATAGCATTATATTTTACAGTTCTGTTTTGCATGTGCAAAGCATGCACTCATAGGTGTTACGTAAACTGTGTAATAACTAGGTAACATCCCCTAGCATACCCCTAAACCTAACCTTAACCCACCGAGATAACTTGCTCAACCCAGTACTTTCTTAGGTAAGTAAACTGTTAATTACATGTTAAGTTAAGACATTTTAAGTTCAATTTAAATGAATGACACTAGATGTGTCAGAAAAAGTTAGTAGGATAAGCAAGTTTAAGGGTGGGATCAACTTTGAAATGCATGCTTTGTTATAAGTAAATATAGAAAGAAAACTGCGCCCCTCGAAAAAGTTTAAAGTTTTATAATTTTTTTTATCTATTCAGCCGATCTCCTGGCCTGGTTGGAGCACTTTTAGCTTAGCTTAGCATAAATCATTCATTTGGATTAAACCATTAGCCTCTGGAATAAAAAAAGAAAGAAAAAAAGCACACTATGCACTTATGTACTATGTACTTATGCACTTACACATGCTACAGCATAGTATATGTATGTAGTGTCGTCCCAAATGGAGCACTAATGTTTTTTTACTAAGCGGAAATTCAAACTGTTTCCTTGGTGACGTTTGATGGTTGCCATATTAGTGAAATAATTGACCAAAGTACCAAATGATAACTGCCATGAGTATAACCGCATTCACCATCAGGGGGCAGTATAATCAGCCTCAAAGGAGTATTTTGCTTTCACAATCCGAAATAAATAAAGTAATCTAACATGAGATTATAGCTCCACCCCTTCTGCTACGTGAGCAAAGAAGCGGCTGTTGAGTGTGTGAAGTGTCCATCATTCCACACTTCATTTACCGGTTGAATGAGTGCATAATTCTGGTAATTACAGTGGACTTATTATTTTTAGAGTTTTCAGTGTGAACGCACTACACTATTTATACTGCAAAATGGCGTAGTATAGTGCAAAGTATGCGATTTGGGATGCAGCTATAGAGTTTAGATTATTTTCCTATTTAAATCTTGTTTGTTACATTTTGTACTAAGACTAGGACGAAAAATATAAAAGCCAATATGGTTGGGAACTATACTCTCATTTCAGCGTAACAATAATGGAACTTTGCTGCTGTACCATGGCTGCAGAAGGGGCAATGATATTACACCGTGCCTAAATGCCGATATCTTCCATCAATATAACCAACATGACCACCTGATTGCACAGGCAGAGTGCCTTGCGAAACCATGGACGTATTTGTGAGAAATGATTCAGAGCTATTTTCATAGGTTGCGAAATATCAGTGTGCCTGCTGCAGCCATGGTACAGCAGCAAATTTACTTGATTATTACACCAGAATGAGATTATAGTTCCTAGCCATATTAATGTTTTCATTGTACTGTAGTCCTATCACACAATTTAACTACAAAAGAGTCAAGCTTTAAATAGGAAAATTATCGAAACTCTGGTCATTTTTGAGTGAGATGCTAACGGTTTAATCTGATTCAGCTATCTATGCTAAGCTAAGGCAAAAGTCCCGTCATACACAGAGAGTGGCTGAATGGATTCCACAATGCTAAAGCTCAACTGTTTAACTCTAAGGGATTTGTAAAATGAGCCTATTCTCAAACAAGGCTTTAATGCTTGTGATATTCGTGCGTAAATAGACGAGTGAACATTTTGAGTTTCATTTGCGCGTCAAATCCGATTCATTCACTTTACAACAGATGCAGACTCACGTCATGGGCAGGGCTTCTGTCTGCCCGGTGAATCTAGCTTTGTTGCAAAATGGCTAACATGGATTTTATTGAGATAGTAGCTGTGCTTTATGTACTTTAGGAAGGCTGAAAAACAGCGTCGATTCGTTTGGAGCCGTGTCTGACTCCACTAGATTCATTCCAAGGTGCACCCAGCTCTGTGAGCTTCATAAACTCCTCCAGAAACTATACCTGGATGATGGAGGCTTTCAGCGGTGCTTCAGACAGAGCCGAGCCCAGTTTGATGTACTGTTGTCTGGTGTCGGCAGGAGGATTTTCCCCTGTGACACCAACAACAGGCGCTACGTCACAATCACTCCCCTACAAGAGAAAGTCAATGTCCGCTGAAGTTCAGATTTCCCCAACTCAATCGCGAAAAACACTCAACTCGCGCCGTTTCATTCGTACGAATTAAGTTATGTGTGTCGCCTCATTCACGTGTATCGTGGCGCAGGATGTCGATTCACGCCTTTGCGTTGACTTAACATGTAAGCCACTCGCGCTTGACACCACTTCCGCGTCTTGTGTGAACGCAGCATAAGGGTGGTTTAAAGCTTAGTTAAGCTGTCATTACTGGTGGATTTAGAAGAATTTATATTTTTAAATACAGGTAAAATGTTAACACATGTATGTATATATTAAGGCAGTTGTATCAAATAAAATTAAATAAAATTTAAATGTTAGCAAATCTGACAACACAACATATAAACATAGTGTTTTGAGTCAATAGTCATTTGTCTATGTTGAGTTAGTAGATTCTTTAAACAAAAATAGTCACACTTTACAATAAGGTTTCATTAGTTATTGTTAGCTAATGTAGGCTATATTAACATGACCTAATATGAATGTTATTTGTGCAGCATACATTATTCATAGTTCTGCATTTACTAACGCATTATTAAAATCCAAAATCATGCATGTTAACTGAAGTTATTACACAGCTGTCTAAAATACTCAATTCAGATTTGGTAAATTACAACATTCTGAGGCATGCTAATCACTTGATGATAGCTAACTGTTAAATAACACAGGCTCATTCATTGAATCACCATCAGTGAATATGTTCACATCTGTATACTTACATTCACATTCATATCTGCTTGTCTGTCACGCCACTGTTTTGATTGTTTTTGACTGTTTGGCGCCATTTTGTGAATGAACAATACGTAGGTTATGTGCTTTATTAGGGCAGTTTCGTTTCTGTCAGCTTTGCGTTTTTGACTGTTTGGCGCCATCTTGTGACTGAATAACGTGTAAGTTTTTGTATACTTCATCAGCTTCACTCAACCGGTTTAGTTTCTGTCAGCTTTGCGTTTAATTAAAGATTTAATAAACTATTATGGCTCAGAACAATGTTTTGTGTTAAATTTTTATGTTTTGTGGCAAGTAAGCTGTGTAATACGCAGGATAAAGTACATCCAGGATGATTGTTTTCACAGCCCTTCAGTCTTACACAACAGTGCTCCACTCTGCGTCAGGCTACTGATAAATCAGCCGGGATTTATTCTTGGATAACAATCTTTGGGATGTACTTTATTCCTAATTTAACTAATACAAACTTATTGTAAAGTGTTACCACAATAACAGACATACACCAACTGACTATTCTCTCTCCATAAACAATGAATAAAATAGTAAATTGATAATATAATAGGCTAAATTTATACACACACACACACAAATACAATTAGAAAATTGATAAATACATACATGAATAAAAGAAAAAAGACTTATATTATTATTAATAAAGAGATAATAAAATAAAAATATATTAATAATACTAAAATTAAATATACAATACACAACTATACATCCATGCAGATGGTTTGTGACAATGAATCTGACTAGTTCTATCTCTCTGTGTTTGTGTGTGCGCGTGTGTGTTTCCTTGAGTCTGTCACACTCTCTCCCTCTCGCTTTTCCATTTCAAAACACCCCCATCCGCGGTCCATGCTAACTAATTGTGATGACCTCATCCTCTCCTTGAAATCTGTGTCCACGCCAAGCTTATTTTTGAAAGCCCAAACAGTGTTTATTGAGTCTGCAGCCGCACTTGCGGTCCACTACCTGCCAGCGGGAACAGAATGCCAATGATTACCAAAAAAAAAAAAAAGGCGAGCCATTATGTATGAACGGCCTGCCAGTGATTGTTTTTAGAGGAGGGCAAATTGGCCACCATCCTCACCGAGCTCTTCGTAAAATACCATTTTACACTATATGATTCAACTGCATTTTCCTCCTAATGATCTGTCTGAAATATTCATGAGGTGTTTGTCACCGTTTGTGCGTCTGGCTGCTCCATGTTGCCAGATTTTCGAATAAGCACATGGTTATTTGCATCTAAAAAGAGTATTTTTGCCAATTAATAATGCATTGCTCCTGTGTAGATCGCCCTTCTTTTGCTTCTAGGATGGAAGGAGATTTGTTGTTTGTCTTCAGGCCATTACATTGCAGATTCTCTTTAAACAGGCTGGAGTTACCCTGAGGAGGGTGTTGCATTGATTTGAACACATCAGGGTGTGTTTCTGGCCACCCTTCGCTGTTACTGATTATTGCTTTTTTTTTTGTTGGGTTTTGAATAAATCCTCTGTTTTTGCATTGTCAGCTCTAGTCAGAATGCAGATGAGCAGAAGGACAACACCACAGTGTTCACCAGGATTCTGGACAGCCTCCTCGATGGTTATGACAACCGTCTTAGGCCTGGTCTCGGAGGTTAGTATACAAGTTTCACTAATCATTTGCTTCATAAAGTTGTGTTCAGCTTTGAGCAATGTTTCAAAACTTATATTGTCAGTGTGCTCTTTTAAGTCTGTATTAACACATCAGTAATCAATAATAGTCCAGTGTTTTAAAGGGGTAGTTCACTCGAAAAAAATTAAACTGTCAACATTAAATCTTCCTTTGTTTGTTCCAAACCTGTCTGAGTTTCATTCTTCATTTCAATGCATTTTGAAGACAGCTTGAAATCTAACCATTGACTTCCATAGTACTTGTTGGGGTTAGGGTTAGGATTATGGTAAGGCTAGGTTTTCAGCTATCTTTCTTTGTTTTCAGTGAAAAAAAGGAAATTTCTAAAGGTTTATAACAACTTAAAGGGTTAGTAAATAGTGGGTAATTTTACATTTTTTGGTTGAAATGATCCCTTTTAGTTTTGATGTAGAATTACACATGATTTGATAAGGCCTTTCACATAAAATGTGGTGATAAATAAACATGGATCGATAAATAAAACAATTAAAGAAGGGATATATTGTAGCATACACATGCACAGAAATAAATAATGTACATAGAAATACAAAAACTAAAATAAACACTCACCATAAGGCTGGGCGATTTATTCGAGGAGATTTTCATGCGCATTTTGTCAGTAAAGCTGGTTCTAGAAAACCTTCAGCATGTGTGTCGTATGAGTCGTATAGTACACTTTCAGAAATAAGAGTACGCAAGCTTTTCAATTTGTACCTAAAATGTCCATATTAATACCTCAAGGGTACAAATTAGTACCTAAAAAGTACAAAAGTGTTCCTCTTAAATATATTAGGTACTAATATATACTTTGGAGGTACCATTTAAGTACAAATGTGTACCTTTTAAAAAGGTACCACCCCAGTGACAGTTTGCGTACCTTTATTTCTGAGAGTGTACACTGATAAGCTACACAAAAAATGGTTCAAATTCGACTTAATTATTCGACAGTAACATCCAAATAATCGTTCTTTGATAATGATAGCAGTTTGCATCGCTTCACAATGAACTATGACTAAAGTAAATTCTATTTAAATATTTTAAATTCATATAATAACGTGTTTTTACTCCAAACTTAACTCAAAACTAGAGTCGAGTTTTAAAAAAAAGTCCTCCTGTGAGACTATTCGCTAGTTGTGTGTTTATTATTCATGCTGAATCAATGTAAGCAGTTAAATCTTCTGTTTATTCAGCAACCGCTATTTTCCCCATGGTATTTTCGGTCTCACAACAATTAATTTACTTTTTATTTCATACAATCTCATTCATACAATGGTTGGGGTTAGGGTTAGGATTATGGCAATCTTTCTTTGTGTTCAATGAAAAAAGGAAATTTTCATGCGCATTTTGTCAGTAAAGCCTGTTCTAGTAAACCTTCAGCATGCTCTGGTTTTCTTGACCTTAAATGCACAGATTTTTGCATTGGCATACATTTGAAAGCGCTTAACCCAGGTTACTGGCAAATTCAAAGTCCTATTAGCATGCTTCGGCATATACCCTATTTGGAGGGGCTTGTGGGTTTCTACAAGAGCGCCCTCTGGCTTTCAGAGGAGATTTACTAAAAAGAAAATGTAAAAAAAAAAAAAAAAAATGTAAGAATAATAAAAATAATAATAACAATACTAAATTGTGCTTCTTTGAGAAAAAAATGTGATTTCAATTTTAAAAATCACCCAGCCCTAACTCCCCAAACATCAAATAAAAAGATGCTAGGATTTACAATTTCAGCTCTGTCAATTATATTCATGGTATGCAGTTTATTTAGAATATAGCAAATTACAAGATTGCATTAATTGAAATCAAACTTACAAGAGATTCAAAGTGTTTGTGTGCAGATTGGTTATATAAATTTTCATTTTAATCAATAATTTGTTTTCAGACATTAGCCAAAATGTGTTTATGAATGAAATAACCCACATAGCAAAATATCTCTGGCCCAGCTCTGGCCCACACAATCAGCTTTTTCTTGGCCCACATGCCGCAGTGAATTACGGTACATGACTGGACCAAGTCTGTGCTTCCAGACAAGAGCCAAACATGGACCAAATCTGCGCCAAGTCTTAGCCAAGTTAATAACCCATTACTGAGCCTGAACTGGGCCAGATATGTTAGTGTGTCACGACTGCAATGAAATTGATAAACCCATGAATCATTGCACTTTAGGCGTGCTATGGGTGTGCCTTTCCTCGAAGCGACCTGATAGGTAGAATTTTTTATTTTTATTTGAAAATAATAAAAATGTATTTTAAATGTGGGTCAAGATAGACCAGACTCACATGGCCCACATATCAATTATTAACATCTGGCCCAAGTATTGTGTGCCGCCTTAAAGACGGTGCCACCTCTGCCAAACCAGGCCCATGTTTGGCCCACATGCTGTATGCCACTGCCGGATGAATGCCTGCTGTGCCAGATTTATGCCAAATCTGGGCCAGAATTCTTTGCTACCTGAGAAGGTGTATAATCTAAAACTAGTAATACAGTAGAACAGCAAGTTAAATGTTACTACTTTCACAAGTCTTTATTTCACCTACACTGACAAAAACGATTCATTGGATTCACAATTTTAAAGTAAGTTGAACATTACTAAATTTAATTAGTTTAAATTTAGCACATAGGCTATAAATTGCTTGCAAACACTTAGCTTAAATTTAGTAAATCCAATGAATATTTGTTTTCAGTGTACAAAGGTGATATGAAACATATCCTGTATTGTTTTCAACTGATTTGAAATATTCATTGCTGATGCTTTATAATAATTACATTATTCCAATAATGTTGGGTTAGAAAACAATGATTATTTGAACATAAATATACATATAATGTAATAAAAGCATGCAGCCGGGCTTCAGTTTGTATTTATGAACTAAGAGTATACTGCAAAAGCATTCCCTGTTAAAAACATCATGAAAGAGATGGCTGAAGAGCGGTTTTTGTTTTAAACAAGGCTGCCAGGCAAAAGCACATCAAGTGAACATTGTTTTCCACATAAATGCAGATCATTTAACACCTGACATAAATTAGCTTTGAACGCAACTGAATGATTCATTGAGCTGGCAAGAAATTCCCCACACATGCAGCATATAATTTTTACATTTCAATGTGCCTGTTTGACCTTACTCGCATTACCTGAGCACCTACAACGTGACAACTTGTCATAAATAGCAAGTCATGCTGACTAACAACTTCTGTCCACATCTGTCTTCATTCCAAGATGAACGCACTGTTGTTGTTGTTTATTTCTTGAAGTTAAATGTTCAACCCATTCTCATTCTTAAAGAAAGTCAACAAAAGAAAAAAAAAATAGATGCATTTTGCATTTTTACCATTTTCAGCTGATCTGGATCTGGCAGGAGCACTTTTAGCTTAGCATATATCATTGAATCAGATTAGACCATTAGCAAAAACAAAAAAATAGTTAAAATAAGTTGTTATAACTTTGCTATTTAAAGCTTGACTCATCTGTATTTACATCATGTACTGTAGACACAATGATAATAGTCCCCAGCTAGGCTACTACTGTAGGTAACAGCACTGCGTAATATCTTCAATAAGATATCTTTAGAATAAGAGTATATTTCTTAGACGTACAAATTATCAACTTTCATTTTTCAATCGGTCTTGGTACATAAGGTAACTACAGAAAAGTAAAGCTTTAAATAAGAAAATTATAAAACTTCTTTATAGCAAGATGCTAATGGTCTAATTTGATTCCATTGTTTATGCTAAGCTAAGCTAAAAGTGCTCCTGCCAGACATGAAGATCAGTTGAATTGATTAAACAATTATAAAACTCAACTGTTTAACTCTGGGGGAGTTGAAAAATAAGTATACAGTATATGCAAAAAAAGTGAAGTATTCCTTTAATATGTGATTGTGGCTATGGTTTTTTTTTTTAAATAGCACCAAACTATTTAGGCAGAGCACTGATATTATATGATATTTGAATATTTTGTAAAAAGCAAAGAGGAAATAAAAGGACAGATGGAAAGAATATATATATATATATATATATATATATATATATATATATATATATATATATATATATATATATATATATATATATATATATATATATATATATATATATATATATATATATATATATATATATATATATAAAATGCTATATATGTTAGGGCTGCGCGATATTTTTTATTTTCTACAATTTATATTGCAATATTTCACCAAATAATAAATAGCTATTTGGAAATAATAATTTTATATTGATTAAGATGATTTTGTACAGATAAATGAAGTACAGCAATGATATTAAAAAGGAGCCGAACAATATTTAGGGAAAACCTAAAATATTCAAATCTTCATCGTATAAATAATTAAATAAAATTATATATTTTTAACTTGCATAAAATACTTAATCACAGGCCTTAAAAAGACATGCAACTGATATATGGTTATGGTATCAGTTTATGGTTAAACTGAAATGACTCAACAATGTGTTCTGAACTGTTGTACCTGGTCAACTATAATTTTGCATTGTAGATCCTGCGATGTGACTATTGTCAATTCAAACATTGTGATATTGATGCTAAAACGATATATATTGTGCAGTCTTAATAAATAAATTCAAACAATCTATCTATCTATCTATCTATCTATCTATCTATCTATCTATACACACACACATATATACAGAGGGGTAAATACGTATTAAATCATCATTTTTCTCAGAAAACATATTTCTAATGGTGCTGTTGACTTGAAATGTTCACTGAATGTTGGTAACAACCAAATAAATCCATAAATGCAAAGAAAACAAATCTGATTATAAATTCTAATTAATTTACAGATGAAGTTATGTGTAATAAGAGTAATAAAATGAAAATGGCACAGGGAAAAAATATTGAACACATGAAGAAAGGAAGTAAGGACAGTGAAAGCCCAGACAGCAGCTGAAATCTCTCAGTAGTTAGAAAGGAACCCTCAGCCCTGCTTCATTGTAAATGAATATCAGCTGCTTCAGTCCAACATCTACATTAGCAGGAGGATGAAGATGAGACCAGGGTGGACATTTCAGCAAAACAATGATCCAAAACACAGCCAAGGAAACTCTCAAATGCTTTCAGAGAAAGAAAATCAAGCTGTAGAATGGCCCAGCCAATCACCTGACTTAAATCAATTTGAATAAAACACAAAATAAAGATCAGATTTGATAGACGAGACCCACAAAAACATTAAGATTCTCACACTCTGTTGGTTATTGACCTGCCATCACCAACAAAATCCTTTTATATAAAGTATTAAATACATTTCAGTAGTTCAGTACTTTCTCCTTGTGTCTTTTGATTGTTATTACACGTTTTTCAGATTTTTTTTGTTTTGTTTTATTTTTATATTTGTATTGTTTGGGTTTTTACCAAACATGACGTGTTCAATACTTAATTTCCCCGCTCTAATATAGAATATGTCAGGAATTAATATAAATGTGTTGCGAGAGAGACAGAAGCTGTGTAATGTGAGTGTGTAGAGTTTGCTGAACCTCGATTAGATCAAAGTCAGGCAGGTTGAACCTCTGGATTAAAGGGTTGTTAAAACTAATGACCAACACTGATTGACACTCAAACTGCTAATTTCTTGCTTCAACAGAGCGTGTAACCGAAGTCAAGACTGACATTTTCGTGACGAGTATCGGGCCAGTTTCAGACCACGACATGGTAAAACATTTGAAACATTCTTTAAATGTCATACATTTTCTGAACTGCTTTTGTTATAACACTTTAAGCATATCATTTACATAGAATATATTTTTGTTCCTATTGAAATGTGACGATATACTCTGGAAACGTGAAAGAAAAGATCAAGTACTTGGGAATGTGCTGCTACTAAAAAAACTAAGTAGCAATGAGATGTTAAAAAAAAATAAATGAATGTCTTGCATAAAATATTGAACCAAGTTATGTTATTTTAAAGAAAGCACAACATGCTTGTCAAGCAGAACATTTCATAAAATAGTTTCAATAATGAATAAGAAAAAAACATATTGTGACACTTGTCTATTCAGTTCATTAGTTAGTTTGTTAGTTAATGTGAGCAGCTACCTGTGATAAACTAGGTATGCAGTTTGATCTGAGAAAATTCCTATGACTATTGTTTAGAGATGGGTGAAAGAAAGATTTAGACCGGCCACTTTATTAGGTACACCTTACTCGTTCCAGGTTGGACCCCCTTTTGCTTTCAGAACTTCCTTAGTCCTTCGTGGCATAGATTCAACAACGTACTGGAAATATTCAGGGAAATATTCAGTTGGTGCTAATGGGCCCAAAGTGTGCCAAGAAAATATCCCCCACACCATTACACCACCACCAGTAGCAGCCTGAACCATTGACACAAGGCAGGATGGATCCATGCTTTCATGTTGTTGACGCCAAATTCTGACCCGACCATCCGAATGTCCCGACAGAAATCGAGACTCATCAGACCAGGCAACATTTCTCCATTCTTCTATTGTCCAATTTTGGTGAGCCTGTGTGAATTGTAGCCTCAGTTTCCTGTTCTTAGCTGACAGGAGTGGCACCTGCTGTGGTCTTCTGCTGCTGTAGCCCATCCGCCTCAAGGTTGGGCGATTGTAACGAGTGGTTATTTGAGTTACTGTTGCCCTTCTATTAGCTGGAACCAGTCTGGCCATTCTTCTACGATCTCTGGCATTAACAAGGCATTTGCACCCACAGAACTGCCGCTCACTGGATATTTTGTCTTTTTCTGACCATTCTCTGTAAACCCTAGAGATGGTTGTGCGTGAAAATCCCAGTAGATCAGCAGTTTCTGAAATACTCAGACCAGCCCGTCTGGCACTAACAACCATGGCACATTCAAAATCACTTAAATCACCTTTCTTCTCCATTCAAAACAAGCAATAATAAATCATACAAAAATAAGACGTACTATTATCGTACTACAGAAACAAAGAATGCCTAATTTGTACAGGAATAACAGCGCAATCTGTGCATTACAATAATCCTTTTATTTACTTTCCTTGGCGATATTGTAACGATGACGTATTTATTTTTAGCTGCTTAAGGCTTAATTAAAATGGTGTCTTCAAATGAAGAAGAGTTTGATCAAAGGTTAACGAGAACTGAAAGGCTACAGTGCTTCATAGTTTCTTTGTTAATTTAGATTAAAACTGGACAAAAAGTGGATTGGATTACATGTTGGCGAAAATTGATTGTACTGGATCAGTATGTCGTGTGGCGGGGAGTGATCATCCATGCACTGCCCCTACTGTTAAAAATATAACCACTTTCGACGACATGGTACTGAGCCAAGAAGATGTACCATGCACCCATCGCGCTGTCCGACAGATTGCGCAGGAGTCTGGCAATTATTGACTCCGATGTGTAAACGTTGCTTTATTTCTGTGCGTGCTAATTTAATTGAATTAATAATTGGGTTATCATTGTTTAACAAAGAAATCCGGTGATATAAATCAGGTGAGGTGGAAAATTTAATACATATCATGTAATTTAATCTATTTGCCATCGAATTAGAAAATATAATTAAAGTTGTAGATATTTTGATGAAATTCTGACAGAATTAATTTGCTTGGATTTTTTTAAGACACGGTGTAAATACAGTATTTAAATATTGTTATACAAGAACAATTTCTGATCCAGGTCTGACAGTAAAGATATATCATATCATAACAGTAGCCAAAAGGCTCTGGATGCTTTAGTTATTTTTGGGCCGCTCCTGATTATAATTATAGAAATTATTGTAAGCGTTTAAATTTCATTCACTTAGTTAAGCGACTCTGCCTGGAACATTGGGCTGTATGTGTGTCATAATGGATGATCATGCGAAAATTAAAAAAATGCTCGCAGCTATGACAATCAGTAGTTGTTAGAATGATTCATGCAGCTAATTATGGCCACCAATGCTTCAGAAAAAGCTCACGGCTCCTCTTTATGACTGAAATCACTGCACGAGAGCTACTCTACAAGTCTCAATTAGAATCCTCACAGTGCTAGCAGGAAAAAAAATATATATAAAAAAAAATGTAAAAATTTGGTAGTTGACAAAGCACCATTTTTAAATAGATATACACTCACCAGCCATTTTATAAGGTAAAACCTTACTAGTACTGGGTTGGACTGCCTTTTGCCTTCAGAACTGCCTTAATCCTTCGTGGCATAGACACAACAATACCCTGGGAATATTCCTCAGACATTTTGGTCCATATTGACATGACAGCATCACGCAGTTGCTGCTGATTTGTCTGCTGCACATCTATGATGCCAATCTCCCGTTTAACCACATCCCAAAGGTGCTCTATTGGATTGAGATATGGTGACTGTGGAGGCCATTTGAGCACAGTGAACTCATTGTCAATATTTAAGAAACCAGTCCGAGATTATTTGCACTTTATTACATGGTACGTTATCCTGCTGGAAGTAGCCATTAGAAGATGGGTACACTGTGGTCATAAAGGGATGGACATGGTCAGCAACAATACTCGATGCTCAATTGGTACTAATGGACCCAAAGTGTGCCAACAAAATATCCACCACACCATTACGCCAACACCACCAGCCTGATCCATTAATTCAAGGACACATGGATCCATGCTTTCATGTTGTTGATGCCAAATTCTGACCGTACCATCCGAAATTGAGACTCATCAGACCAGGCAACATTTTCAATCTTCTATTCTCCAATTTTTGTGAGCCTGTGCGAATTGACAGGAGTGGCATGCTGTGTGGTCTTCTGCTGCTGTAGCCCATCCGCCTCAAGGTTGAAATTGTTGTGTGTTCAGAGATGCTCTTCTGCAGACCTCGGTTGTAACGAGGGGTTATTTGAGTTACTGTTGCCTTTCTATTAACTGGAAATTAGCTATTATTCCTCTGACTTCTGGCATCAACAAGGCATTTACATCCACAGAACTGCCCCTCACTGGTAAATTTCTATTTTTCGAACTATTCTCTGTAAACCCTAGAGATGGTTGTGCGTGAAAATCCCAGTAGATCAGCAGTTTCTGAAATACTCAGACCAGCCCGTCTGGCACCAACAACTATGCCACGTTCAAAGTCACTTAAATCCCCTTTCTTCCCCATTCTGATGCTCGGTAAGATCTGCAGCAGATCGTCTTGACCATGCCTACATGCATTAAGTTGTTGCCATGTGATTGGCTGATTAGAAATTTGCGTTAACGAGAAGTTGTACAGCCGTAGCTAAAAAAAAGTGGCCGGTGAGTGTATTTATGTAGTTTGACATCTGGTGTTTTGAAAAAAATATACGGGGTTATTTATGTATACATTTTACTTTATACTGAATTGTATCATAAAAATACCATATGGAGTGACATAGCAAAAATTAAGAAAAACTATTCTTAATAATATTCAAATAGCGTGAGAGTTACTTATCCTCATTGTTGGACACTTCGACATTGTCAAAACTGAGTTATTAACATTTTCTTATTAAATGAAAACTTATTTACATTATGGGATTTTTAAAATAAATTGTTTACAGTTTAAGACTTAAAAAAACAAACAAACGTTACACACATACTGTTTGCTGTGGAATGCTCAAAATCATTCAAAACGCAGATAGAACCTTCTAATTCCAAGGTGATGACTTATCTTCATATAGTGCTATTCATTTATTTAAAATTATGAAAATATATATTTTTCTTAATGACTTGTCAGATATTTTTCATTGAATATGGTTTCACGACAAAAGACAACAAAACTTTTAGTAGTTCCACGAAAGTACTGTATATACATGATGAAAAAATAAGACAAATGTTTAACCATTTAATGCATTTTAAATGATGACAATACTAGTTATATGCATTGTGTCATGTGTATATGCAATGTCACGTCAACAACCAATATATAACGTGGTCAATATGAATTGTATGATTGTAAAATGTGCTTATTTACCATCCATCTTTCTATTTTTTTGTAAAACTAAACTTACATTTAAGTTACATTTGAGAATGTTATTGAAGTGAAGTGCTAATGCTAATTAGCATGCTAATCTTCCTCTGCACTGGCTGTAAACAATTAATGCTGTCAATTATACAAAAAACGGTTTAACCACTTTAGCGGCATACATCAGATTCCAGAAGAAGTGTCCGTGGTAAGGATGCTCTCAGCATGAAACAGGAGCGATGATGCATCATGAGAACATCTTTATTGCGGTTTTGCAGGAGTACACCATAGATGTGTTCTTCAGGCAGAGCTGGAAGGACGAGAGGCTGAAATTTAAAGGCCCAATGGCTGTGCTCCGTCTCAACAACCTCATGGCTAGCAAAATCTGGACCCCCGACACGTTCTTCCACAACGGCAAGAAGTCTGTTGCCCATAACATGACCATGCCCAACAAACTTCTGCGGATCACAGAGGAAGGGACTCTGCTTTACACCATGAGGTGAATCTCCTCTGTTTGTTTTTCATCTACTTTCTCTACAAGGACAGTATTGGATTTGACTACATTTTGTTTGATGTGAAGTCATTTCACTTGCTAAGAACACCTGAATAGCATTTATGGTATTTTGATATTCAGATATGTATATTTAAAACATATTTGGGTCACTTTATTTTAATGGCCGGTTTGTTGAATTTAAGTTACATTGCATCTACAGGCTAACTAATTCTCATTAGATTATATGTATACTGTTAGTTTGGGGTTAGTGTTAGGAATAGGGTTAGTTTAAGTTGAAATGTAGTTGCATAGTTTCTTATAGTCAGTTAAATGTCTGTTTAGCAGCAGTATCAACAGATTTTACTCAAATGGTCTACTAATACTCGAATGGACCATCAAAATAAAGTGTTACCCATATTCGAAATATATTTGAAAATACAAATATTCTATATTTTTATAATAAGTTTGGACTATATTTAAACGTCTGCCTCTCATGCGGGTAACAAAATATAATGTCGTATTTATATTAATTAAAGAATAAATCAAATCCTAAAAAGTCAAAATAATGGAATAACATACGAAAATAAAAAAACAACCACTTTTGTCTGAAGAATTTTATTCTGCCATGAATTTAAATCTTAAGTTCAAGAGTTCACACTTAGCCGATGATTGATAATAAAGCTCGTTTGGCATGCTGTCCCGGGAGAGAGCCCTGAGCTCATAAGATCCTCGAGCCTGGGGCTCCCTCCCGTTTGCAAGGCGAGAGGGGAGTTTGAGCTCAGGTAGATCTCCAGAACTTCCCTGCTGTAGTAACTAATGAACAGATGGTGATTGCTCTTAAGAGATAACTATTTACTAGGAGCATGTCTATGGTGCCGATTTGGATTAGTCAATTAACTTAAGTTGCATGTTTTTTGATGGTTTGACAGTGCTAACCACTGGGCCACCGTGCTACCCATCTAGGAAAGGATGAGGAGTAGGGGTGGAATGGGGGATTCTTCAAAACGAAGATGGCTGTGATATGGAACTTAGGGTATTTATAGTGGCTTAGGAATCGTCTGATTGGTGAATCATGAATTGAATAATGCGGGGCCGGCTGCAAGCAATCATAAGCATGTGATCCTCTCGAAATTAGTTTAGAAATATACTTCATTTAGTTTTAAGAGCTGAGCTAAAGCCTATGTTGCTAATTCAGAAAATTACTCATTTGTTGTTTTTATTCGTTGCATTATGTAGAGTATTTTAGTGTTTCAAGGACAAAATGGGATTCAAAATGGGTTTTAAAGCCAGTTATTTACATATACTGCAGTATTATGACTTCATATAAGTGATTTACCGTTATCTCTCTATACATTCTTCAAGTTAAACAGAGTTTAGCAGAGCTAAAAGCAAGACAATTTTTTCCATCGTGGCTAGTTTGCCGCAGATGCAGGAACCCGCATTTATGCATGCGCGAGGTCGTAAATTGTATGGCAAGAGCAGTGCTTAATTTGTGAATTGCGCGGTCTTGGAACAGATATGGGTAACGGATCTGGCATGTTACCCGAGGATGTAAAGGTGTCGAGGACAGAAGTGAAGAGAGTTGAAAAGTCGCGGAAGAAAGTGAAAGTGAACAGCGGACAGGGGAGGAGGGAGGTTGAGGAGCGGGATCTGTTAAATGAGGTGCCAGATCCGACGTTTTCCGGCACAAATTAAGCGCTGGACAAGTGTAAACACATTAATCGGTTATGGGTCAGAATTCAACGAAGGTGAAAACGGACAGGCAAAAAAAATCAGATATAGGGAACAAATCAGAATTGGGCATCAAGACCTGACAGTGCAAACGTCATACGCATTATAAACATTGTGACTATAACCACACATGGGATGGATTATATACTATTTAACAAGACATCATATCATCGAACTGTCAGTTTTGAAAGTGTAGAGTAAAATCGTGGGTAAAATTGCAATTAACTGTCAACTGCCCTAAACACTGTGTCCTGCTTTCTCTCTTCCCGCCTCAGGCTTACAGTCAGAGCTGAATGTCCAATGCACTTAGAAGACTTCCCAATGGATGCCCATGCTTGCCCTCTCAAATTTGGCAGCTGTAAGTACTGCGCCGTTTCCATTTTCCAATCGAAAGTTCAGATCCTACTTAGTCACCAAAACTGAGTATCTGTGAGTGAGGGACTCTCTCTTAGGTCCGCAGAGAGTAGAGATCATCTCTGACATAGAACATCACATACCAGAGTCCACACAAGCAGCCGGACGGATTTAGCCGGCTCTACCCTGACCTAACTAATCCTTGAAAAGAAAGAACAGATGCGTCTGCGCTGGAGGAAGAATGAGGGGTGGGGGGGGGGGAAGACACATGAATAAAAAACAAGCTTGTGACTCGGAGCCACGAGCCTGTAAATATTTCAGTGTCTGCTGCGCTTGAGAATCCACTGCAGTGTATGACCCTGGGAAGCATTGACATCTGACAAGTGACTTCTTGACTTGGGACAGTTTATACTGTGTTCTGTTTGTTTTCGGCAGATGCCTACACCAGAGCTGAAGTGGTGTACGTTTGGACTCGAGGGGCGGCGCAGTCCGTGGTCGTGGCTGACGATGGTTCTCGTCTCAACCAGTATGACTTGATGGGACAGAGCGTAGACTCGGGTGTGGTGCAGTCCAGCACTGGTGCGTATTTATACACTTTTGTACTTAAGGATGTAAGGTCTCATTCACACAGAACGCGTGTTTGCTTATAAAAACACTAGATGCAGCACTACAGAATGCGTTACACCATAAAGAAGAGTAAACAGTCACTGAATGCCTGTAAACACAAACATGCAATAATTGCCCCACTTCAGAGCTCTTTTGATTGGTCCACTGCTTTTTGAACTGACATAGACACAAACGTAAACGTGGCACAATTACCAATTCATCCTTTTGTACTTATAAAGGATGTAAGGCCTTATTCACACAGAACGCGCGTTTGCTTATAAGAACACTAGACGCAACACTACGGAATGCGTCACACCATAAAGAACGAGAGTAAACAGTAACTCAATGCCTGTAAACACAAACATGCAATAATTGTCCCACTTCCGAGCTGTTTTGATTGGTCCACTTGTTTTTTGAACGGACACAGGTACAAACGTAAACGTGGCGCAATTAACCCTTTTATACTTATTAAGGATAACAACCTTATTCAGACAGATAGCGTGTTTGCTTATAAGAACGCTAGACGCAACACTACGGAATGCATCACACCATTAAGCATGAGAGTAAACAGTCATTGAATGCCTGTAAATACAAACATGCAATATTTGTCCCACTTCCGAGCCCACTTTACTTGAAACTACTAGTATTATATATCTTCAATTATTTAAATCTGTGGGAACTGGAAGTTGCTGAGGTTTTGATTTCAGCATGCTCATGTACTTCCTACTGAAACACAATATTGAGTAGGAGGCGGGGCTTTCTTTTCTTTGAATTGAGGGTCGTGGTCAAACTGACGACAACAGAGAAGACCATCGCTCCAAACATGGAAGCAAATGTTCAATCTCGTGTATATATACACATTATATATAGGAAATTTTCACAGTATGTCTGATAATGTTTTTTCTTCTGGAGAAAGTCTTATTTGTTCTATTTCAGCTAGATTTAAAGCAGTTTTTAATTTTTTTTTAAATCCATTTCAAGGTCAAAATTATTATTATTATTTTTTGCTAGTCTACAGAACAAACCATCGTTATAAAATAACTTGTTTAATCAACGCTGCGGCCAGGATTCTAACCAGGAAATCCGAGCACATCTCACCTGTCCTCAGGCCTTTACACTGGCTCCCAGTTACATTCAGAATAGATTTTAAAGTATTATTTCTTGTCTATAAATTACTAAATGGCCCAGGACCTCAATACATTACAGATATGCTCACTGAATACAAACCTAACAGATCACTCAGATCTTTAGGATCATATAAACTAGAAATTCCAAGAGTTCAGACAAAGCAGGGTGAATCTGCCTTCATTACTACGCCCCTCACTGCTGGAATCAGCTTCCAGAAATGATCAGATGTGCTCCAACATTAGGCACATTCACATCAAGACTGAAAACACATCTGTTTAGCTGTGCCTTTACTGAATGAGCACTGTGCTACGTCCGACAGATCGCACTATTATGTTTTTCTCTTCTTTTTCATTCTTTTATAACCTGTTTTAACACACTTTATCTGTTTTTATCATTTTTTTTTATCATTTTTATTATTTGTTTTTTATTTCTCTTATACTTGTCTCTTTTATTCCTGATTATGTAAAGCACTTAAAATTGCTACTGTGTATGAAATGTGTTATAGAAATAAACTTGCCTTACCTTGCCTAAAGACCCTAACCTGCCTAGTCAACCTAATTAACCTAGCTAAGCCTTTAAAATGTCACTTTAAGCTGTATAGAAGTGTCTTGAAAAATATCTAGTCAAATATTATTTACTGTCATCATGGCAAAGATAAAATAAATCAGTTATTAGAAATGAGTTATTAAAACTATCATGTCTAGAAATGTGTTGAAAAAAATCTCTCCATTAAACAGAAATTGAGGGAAGAAAATCTATTAAAATAATAATAATAATATTTTAGGGGGCTAATAATTCTGACTTCAACTGTATATGTATATATGTATATATATGTATATATATATATATATATATATATATATATATATATGTATATATATATATATATATATATATATGTATATATATATATATATATATATATATATATATATATATATATATATATATATATATATATATATATATATATGTATATATGTATATATGTATATATGTATATATATATATATATGTATATATATATATATATATATATATATATATATATATATATATATATATATATATATATATATATATATGTATATATGTATATATGTATATATATATATATATATGTATATATATATATATATATATATATATATATATATATATATATATATATATATATATATATATATAATGTTTTATAATATATATATATAATGTTTTATAATATATAATGTTTTATTTAATTATATTATTTTAACATTATAATTTAAACATTATTTTAATGTATTCAAATTTATTCTAAACTAATGTGTTAAGTCTAAATTATTCTTTTTCTTTTTGACATTTTACTAATAAACAAATAATTAAATACATATTTTGCTGGTGTACTATTTACAACCCAAATCTTTACAAAGGGAACAATGAAGGATTACTCTTCCTTACTATGGTTATATTTTAGCAAGTTTAGCCAAAGTAGCATGCCCCAGTTTTTATAATTTCCCATGTGGATATACACATTATTATTCTGTTCTGTTCCTTTATTGAACAATCAATACAGGTACTGTAACAAAAAGGGTCCAAAGTGGATAACCTTGTTTAATGGATGACAGTGTTTTGGATAGTCAGGGGTTTTTCTTAATATATATTATATTTATTAAAGAAGTGTGTTTTTAACTGTGTTAATCCTTGTGAACTAACATGAAAAAAGATATTTATTTAACCTGATTATTTTGCTTGTTTTAAGGAAAAAATATCTTAATTTTGACATTATTTCTGAAAAGAAGATAAGTTTTTTGCTTGTCCAGATTATACTTCCTGACTTAAAGAGGACCTATTATGCAAAAAACACTTTTACAAGGGGTTTAAACACACTTGTGTGGCAACAGTCTATGAATATAACCAGCTTTTAATAATAAACATTTTTAATTACATTTTTTATAATCAGACTTGATACAAGTCTGTAGACAGACTTTGATTGACATTCTCTCTTTAGCCTATCAGTGATGATCACTCCCTCATTAGCATAAGAAGTTAGTCTTGTTTTTGAATCTGCCACTATGTTGACACATAGGTATTTGTAGCTCCACCCTCTTTTGAAAAGAGCACAATCTCATTTGAATTTAAAGCGACAGTCACCAAAACGGCACAATTAGTATCAAAGCCTGACAGGGGGAGTTTCAAAGAGCTATAAAACATCAGCGGGGATCGGAGGGACAACAGAGACTTATTTTACATCTTGTAAAAAGAGGCATAATAGGTCCCTTTTAAGAACTTCTAGATGTTTGGACTAGAAACATGACAATCTTTAAGTAAGAATTTTTGCAGTGGCATTATGTAATCTATATGTGAGTCGCATTAATTTTGTGTTAATTGTTCAATAATTTACCACGGTCAATCATCATGTTAAAACGACTGTCGTAATATGTACACTATTAGTGTATATAAGCCAAATTTCTAAACGTTCTCACTTCGATTTCTTTCTCTTCACTTTCAGGAGAGTATGTTGTCATGACAACACATTTTCACCTCAAAAGGAAGATCGGTTACTTCGTCATCCAGACGTATTTGCCGTGCATCATGACTGTGATCCTGTCCCAGGTGTCCTTCTGGTTAAACAGGGAATCTGTCCCTGCCAGAACTGTGTTTGGTGAGTGTCTTTAAGTGTCTTTGAGCTCTCACACTGCACAAAAAAAGCATCTAAAACATGAGAAATCAATGACTGATTTAAAATACAGACTAGAAACAAGTCAAATGATCTGTCAGCGCAGTAAGATAATAATACTTGGTAACATTTAGTCATTTAGCAGACACTTAAAGCGAATTACAATTGAGGAGACATTCAGTGATTCAATAAGAAGAGGCAATACACTCAAGAAGTGCTAATTTTACAAAAGGAACGGTTTGTGTTTAGAGTATTACGTGCTAGAATAAGGAAGGAGAGAGAAAGAAGAGCGTTTCTACAGTTGGTTTGTCAAACCCACTCACCTGTGTGAGGCACACTTCATAAATTGCATCTATCACGCACATGAGCGCAATGATTATTTAGATAGCATGGCAAGTTAATATAACTTTTACACACAGCGCTGCTCATCACTGTCAGTTCCAAAGCAGTGGACCAATCAGAAGAACTCAGAGGCGGGGCAATCGATGCAAGTTACTGTTTACAGGTGTTCAGAGGCTGATTGTGTCCAGATACCTAACACAATCTCACAGCAATTCGTTACTTTTTGAATTAAGCTGCGGTCACACTTGACTTTTCTTCCCATAGACTTCCATTCATATGCACGCGAATGTGTCAGACCGGAAACGCGGGGTCATGCGTCAAGTTTCGCATGTTGCTGCGGTGCAAAGTTCAAGCTTGGTGAACTCTGAACTGCGAAATCGCATCACTTGACTGCGTGAGACAAATCGAGGATCAAAACATGACCTCCCTGAACAGAAATTTAAAACATGGAGCAATCGTTGGCTTTTTTAATGTCTAATCATCTAGTTTAATCCCGCCCCTTTTCGCAGCACCGTACGACAGAATTTCGCACACACAAAGCCCAGTGTGATCATAGCTTTAGTAGCTAGTTTGTATGAATTTGAACAATTTGGTACGATTTGCTCGTTGCTGTTGGGTTTAGGGTGTAGGGTTTGTTGCCACGCCTCCTTTTTAACATTGTACATTTTCATATGACTGAACTCATACAAATTCGTAAGAGTTAGCCACTAAACTGACATAACGTAAAACAGTTGCGTTTCCTCATGAGATCAGGCTGGTAAAAACTGGCAGCTGTGGTTGCCAGAATGTTACCATTAAAAATAAGATAGATGTAAATGTATAAGAAATGTCTAAATTTAACAGGAAACTTCAAAATGTGGCACTCGTGTGTGTGCTGCGCTTCAAAAAACGAGATGCAAGCGTAACGTCACACACGTTTATTAATTGCCTGTGTTTACAGTACACAGAAAAACATTTCTCCGTTTCTTCCATACTTTTCCACTGTTTTTTAGTGTAAACATGCATCCATTATGCACACGAGGGCAACGTTTATTTAGATGGCAAGCTAATATAACTTTTACACACAGCGCTGCTCATCACTGTCAGTTCCAAAGCAGTGGACCAATCAGAAGAACTCAGAGGCGGGGAAATCGTTGCAAGTTACTGTTTACAGGTCAAAAATGATGTTGCGTGATTTTAAGAAAGTGTCTGGTGCAAATCTGGTGCAATATAACTAAAGCAATCTCCATTGTACTGAGCAAGAGCACTTCTCTTCAGTTAAACTGAACAGTCGCATAATCAATGACGTAAGCGTGCTCTGGTTCGGAAGGTAAAACTGCAGAGTGAGTGCGGGTCGAGGGAGGAGAGAAAAAAAATAATAATTTTTCGCATGGAAATGGGCACAGTTCAAGCCAACCGTGCCTAGTGTACGTACACTCTAAGTGTTGACTTTAGAGTTTGTAAGCCTAATCTAATCTGTAAAAATTATTCCACAATTTATTGTTATTATTAGGCTATTAGTAATTTTATTTTACCTTAAAATGATAAGATATTGTACACTAGCTGACAAAAGTCTTGTCATAGATCCCAGTTGTAAGAGCAACAAATAATAACTTGACTTCTAGTTGACCATTTGGGAAAGTGGCATATGTTTCCGATGAATCATCTGTTGACTGCATATCAATCATCACAAATACTGCAGAAGACCTATTGGAACCTGCATGGAGCCAAGATTCTCACAGAAATCAGTCAAGTTTGGTGAAGGAAATTTGTCTTCAGTGGAGTGCATTCCTTATCCACCAAAGTAAAGGAGTGAAGTAAAGAGTAAAAGTAAAGTAAAGAGAAAGTAAAGAGGCCGAATGGAGGAGGCACGTTCTTTATCCTCACTGCAGATGTGGCTCCAAATGAGCCATGGCGTGTCGCAACTGACTCTCAAAAGGAATGTGAGATGAGACTCTGATTGTATTAATGCACGTTATACTAAAAACACATCCAGAACTCATAAGAATAAGCACAACCCTGGGCGCAAACCCAATTGTTCATTCTTAAAACAGCAAAAGTGAATTCAGACATGTACTTAATGTTTTTGCGCCACAAGCTTTAGACTTTGCACCTAGATCGTTAAAATTGAGCCCAAAAACTGTAAATAAAAAAAAATTATGTTTTTGCAGTATTCTGCTGCTGGAGCTCTTCTGCTTCAAGGTTTCATTTTCAAGGACATTTCCATCCATAGAGCTTTTAACTTTTGAGAGTCTTCTGAGTACCGCATGTCTCATGAGAAACGCTATTTGTGTGGTGCGAGCAGCTGCTTCCCCGGCAGATTGTTCAAAATCAATCATTTATGAGATTCCATCTCATCTTGGATGCTGCTTTTGAAAGTAGCTGCAGTACCTAGACAGTTCAACAGCTCACTAGATTTGAAGATTCAGAAACTCGTTATCTACACTGTAAACTGTAAAATTAAATGCTAAGCTCCACATAGTTGATTCGTGTTGGGACAACATGAAGGAATTAAGCTAACTTATTAGTTTTTTCAAATTTAAGTGGATTGAACATAAGTAAGTTTCCCCTCTTCACAGAACTCAATAATGGTGTTGTTTTAGTTCAAGTGAGCGAATTCACCTATAGCGCAGCTCTTCTGACTGTGGGGGAAACTGGAGCACCCTAAGGAAACCCACACCAACACGGGGAGAACATGCACACTCCACACAGAAATTCTAACTGGTTCAGCCGGGACTCGAACCTTGCTGTGAGGTGACCGTGCTAGCCACTGAGCTACTGTGCCAACATTCATACAGCACATTTATCACAGCAAAGTTGGCCAAAGTTCTGAACTAGGCATGAGATGATAACCGTTTTTAGGGTATACCGCGGTTTGGAAAAGTCAAGGTTTTAAAACCGCTAATATTTTCTGCTATACCGTTCTCATGGTATATGTAAAGGTTTTTTTTTTAAGTTTATTAAGACATCAGCATCTCCAACAGAAAATATATCTGAAGATGCCAATTTAAATTGTAAAGAAATCAGTGTTTTTGAAACTAATTAAGACAGTAGAAGCCAATGATTCATTTCGATTATTTAGCCGGACATGTTTACTGTCCCAGAATGTTTTAAATGTTTCTCAAAGTAAAATATATTGTGTTTAAATATAAATATATATATATATATATATATATATATATATATATATATATAAATACAGCATATTTTAGAGCAGCAATCACAATACTGTAAATTTTTATCCAAGAATATCATACTGTGAGAATCTTATCCAAGCCCATGCCTATGCTGAACACACACAAGGTTGGCGCAAGTGTAAGGAGATTCAACAAATATAAAACTGGATACAAAAACACAAAAATACAAGCAACAATTAAAAAGCTTGGAGTACAAATACCTCTTCAACGTTGTTTTATGTGGAAAACATGTGCAAACTGAGGATTCAAAATGCTGGGTTCCACACAATTCCTATGTGTTGTCCCAACACAATCCGATTAAGATAACTTAATCGTTTTCACAAATTTAAGTGGACTGAACATAAAACAGAGGCATCACGGTGGTGCAGTGGGTAGCACGATCGCCTCACAGAAGTAAGCTCACTAGTTTGAGCCTCGGCTGTGTCAGTTGGCATTTCTGTGTGGAGTTTGCATGTTCTCCCCATGTTCGTTTCCTCCGGGTGCACCGTTTTCCCCCACAAGCCTAAAGACATGTGCTATTGGTGAATTGGGTGAGATAAATTGGCTGTAGTGTATGAGAGAGTGTGTGAATGAGAGCGTATGGGTGTTTCCCAGTGTTGGGTTGCGGCTGAAAGAGCATCCACTGCAAAAAAAAAAAAAAAAAAAAATGTGCTTGATAAGTTGGCGGTTCATTCCGCTGTGGTGACCCTTGATTAATAAAAGGACTAAGCCGGAAAAAAAAAGAATGAATGAATGAACAATTAAGTTGTCCTAAGCCTTGAGAATTTTGTTGGTTCAACTAATATTAATACATTGAGTGTAGTTAATGGTTGACCTGTTTAAACATATCCAATGACAGCCGCTGTACTGTACAACCGCTGCCACACACAGGTGTGTGTATGTGTGTGAGAGGCTGACGCAGACCATGCCGAATACGTACACCTTAACAAATGAGCCTTCCAGTTACACATCTCTTTGCTTCTAGCTACCTTTACAGTGTAGCCCTTGTAAGAAATCAGTGTGAAATATATCCGGTTGCCATGACAAATTCACAGGCTTGCTGTTGCACATCAGAAACTGCAATGCGGCTTTGATCGTGCTGCTCTCATTTTCATTCCTATAGTTTACTCTCGCTCACTTCCTGCACTCTGCTGATGCATTTTAATGTTAGAAGCAAGTTAGAGAAATGTCCTGCAAGCACAAAAATAGCTGCATCACTTATTATTCATTCATTTTTCTTCAGCTTAGTCACTTATTTATCAGGGGTCACCACAGTGGAATGAACCGCCAACTATTCCAGCATATGTTTTGTGCAGCAGATGTTCCAGCCACGACACAGTACTGGGGAACACCCACACAATCATGTCTTCGGAATACTGGGAAATTGGAGCCTCGGAGGAAACTCTACACAGAAATGTCAACTGACCCAGCCGGGACTCGAACCAGCGACTTTCTTGCTGTGAGGCAACAGTGCTAACCACTGAGCCACCATGCCACCCTCACTTATGTTACTCATTATCATTTCTATTCATTTTGAAGTCAATACCTTTGTATTTCTGTATTTGGGACTCATCCCTAATAATTACTCTACACCTATAAAAGAGAAGCCCTACGCAATTGCTTTGTTGGATTTAGGGTTATGGTTAGCATGATCCAAGAACATATTAGGGGTGGATGGATCGATCCTAATATCGATAGTATGGATACCAACGTTGGTATTGATATCGGATCGATAGTAGCCTTCCGAGATCAATACTTTTATTTAAATTTCATGTAATTTACGCTAAAGTACAGTGCTCCTGTTTCATAAAAGAGCTGACGTGTCTCTAAATACCCAGTCTCTTTTTATATCTTGTATGCACTGTTGCTCCTCTCTGCTCTGCTGTTATTAGTTGTCCTTTCGTCACGTAACTCAGCAGCTCCAAAGCGCAAGCATTTTGGATGTTCAGAGATGACGGAAAGACTGCGATGTTTGTAGAAAGTCTATTCGATACGGTGGCAACACCACAAATCTACACAAACACATAAAACAACACGAAAAAGAGAACGCCGAGCTGCAAAAAAAGGAGAGAAGGGGAGGCAAATCCTTCAGACAGACCCCCAGCAGTGCCAGCCCTGAAAGAGAGGTCACTGGCCAAGTCGTTTCGGAGAGGCAATGAATATCCGGGTAGCTAGCTACAGTGGTGAAATCAATATTTGAGCTATATAGGACATTCAGTATTATTAGTTAATGCCAATTTGAGAAAAAAAACAACAACAGAAAGACTGATACTTGGTCATGTCACAGCCAAGCCTTGAACCCAATTCTCTGGTGTGCGAGTACCACTGAGCCACAGGGGTAGTTGAGTGGGACCCAAACGAAAACGAGGGAATCCAGAAAGTCAACTTAGATTCTTCTCAAAAAAATGAGGTAGCAAAACAAACAACTTAAGTTCTTCTCAGAACGAGGAATACAAAATATTTTAACAGTATAATAACCATGTAAAGAAAACTCCACGAGGGGAGAAAACAAATTAGGGATGGCTGACGTGAAACTGACGTTTCGACACAGTGTCGAGATCCCGAAGCGCAAGTGTTTCGAAACACTGTACCAACGCATGATCTGAATTACCCAGGTCACGTGACTAAAGTGTTTCGAAACACCTGGTCACGTGACTAAAGCGATTCAAAGCATCGATCAGTTCAGAAGCGTTTCGACACTTGGAGAATCTGCATTTGACTGATAGGGTCAATCTTAAGCTTTTGTCATGTATGGCCTAGTGGACTGTGCGTGTGCATGTTGTTACAGACTTCATATGACTTTTGGGTTCGAATCCCGACTTGTACAAATACTTAAAAATCGTGATTTTATGTATTTTAATCATGTTACTGTGTATGGTGTAGTCTAGATATGACACAGCTGCTGATACGCCATCAATTTAGCATCATTTTTGTAACTGTAAAACAATAATTAATATTTTTACAGTACTATGATGGTTGGGTTTAGAGTTGTGGTAGACGTTAATAAAATAAATGGGAATTTTAAATGAGTAATATAAATAATTCTTGTTAACTTCTGTCCACAACTGTATCTGATCTATCAACAGCCCTGTTTTATGACCAAAACAAGCCATATTTATTCACAAAGTGTTTATTCGGATGTCAGACCAATGTTGAAACTGAACGATGTACGAACAAAGAATCTCAAACTGATAATAAAGCATTTCAAAACTGCTATATCAGCCAGGATTCGAACCAACAATCCCGCAATGGTAGTCAGGAACCCTAACCACTCCACTATATCACTTGAGGGTTCATTCCTAAAAGTGGGGTTTAATACCTCATTCTGCTCAATTGTTCTTTGCTGAAGCTGTTCCAGTGCAATACATAAAATGACCACTAGGTGTCACTGTAAAGTGGGGTTTCAAAACGTTTCGAAGCTTCGACACATTTGCTTCAACTGTTCAGTGTTTCATGAAGCCTCGCTTTGCCCACCACTAAATAAGGCAACAGGAAAATAAAACAGCCTTACTAGACGTAGCTCAGGACATCAAGGGACCGCAAGGCAAGTTCAACAGGGATGACTCAAAAACCGAGTGAGGAACAAAACAGACAAAGTGACAACTTAAATACACAGGCTGGAACAAGTCACAGGTGATCAAAATTAGAGTAAACAAGGACACACAAGGAAGAACAAAGGTAGAGGGGAAACACGGGGACCTCTAGGGGAATGGAGACAAAGTGCAGGTCATAGTTGAACTTGTTACTTTCATCATCAGGCTGATTAAATACAGCCTATATAGTCAGCACATTAAAACCTGCTATTTATATGAAGTATTTTGGAATTTAAAAATATAAAGTGGTGGCCAAAATGATTAGAACAGTAGTTTTTTCACCAGCTTTTTCACAGTCAGTCAATCAGTGTTAGTAGCTAACAAAACCCTCACATAAAAACACCTCAAAACATTTTTTAGCTGGTGAGAATACAGGTGTTCTAGTAATTCTGCCCACCACTGTTTACCATAAACTTAAAATATGAAAATGTCTGAATATCCCTTTTGTGTTAACTGTGAAAGGGACACTATAGGATTTATATTTTGGCTAAATAGGTTAGATATCTTTAGGCTATACTAAATTAATAATAAAAATGTTTTCATTTGGCTTAAAGGTGTTTAAAAATTGTCCTGGGTTTTAACATATGCATTTAATTATAGCTACTTTGACAGAATTCAACTCATAACTCATCACACACTGTTCTCCCCTACAGAAAAGTACATATAGGTTCAAGTGAATGCTTTTTAAAGTAAAAGTATCGGTAACGGTGTCAATATCGGCGATACTAGCCCTGTATTTACTTGATATCGGATCGATACCAAATTTTGCAGTATCGCCCAGCCCTAGGACAACATACTACTCTTAGGTTTCTTTTTTTTTATTTATTCTACTTAAAATATAAGTCAATTCAAATAGACTTGCCCAAGCGATATTGTAGTCAATTGTAACCTATTGATTCAAATGTAATGAAAAAAATTAAAAATAACATGCATACACACAGTGCTCAGCATATATGAGTACACCCTTCAGAAATCCCCCTTTTAAATTCATCCTTTTAATAGAAAGCTTTACAGTATTATATATGTGCATATACATTAGATTAGTCAGTAATAAAACCAAATCTGGAGCTTATCTAACAAAATAACTTACGATAACGATCCAAAAACTAGTACACCCACATTTATATGCTATAGAAAAATATTAAATACGAATTTAAAAAAAGAGAAAATAAATTGAAGCAAAAAAAAAAAAAATTAGATTAGTTTTGCAATATTTTTTTCTTAAATTTAATTGTATTATCTTTTAATTTCGAAATATGTTTGGTGACTAAAATATTATTTTTATAAATATATCTGTTTAATAAATCTGTTTTGTTTAAATGCAGCACAATACATTACCTATATTCACTGAGAAATGCATACAAATATTCGTCCTTAAAATGGGCTATATTCATGCTATATATTCATATAAATCTATATTCATGCTTTCTTGGATTCAAACCTCATAATCTAATTGAATTACGCCAAAATAATTGTCTCTACTGAGGCTCTAATTTTCTCCCTGCATTTAAAGGGATAGTTCACCCAAAAATGAAAATGTACTCACTAATTACTTTCCACTTTTTGGAACAGGAAGCAGTTTTGGTATAGATCAGGATGTAGTTTTCTTGCTATAATATTACATTTAAAATTGACATCTTGTGTGGTATTGCAAAGTTTTTTTATTTGTTTATGGAAATTCATAAATACCTTTGTCTTTAGTGCTTTTTAAACATCATTTCAAAAGATTACATCCATTGTTACACTGCAAAAAAAGTTTATCCTGGACCAGGCCGTATCCTGAGCAGCTACTGTGGTGGTCATGGAAAAGTGGAGAACACGAGACTGATTCCTGTGACGCTCCAGAGACAGAGACGAGTCTTCACTGAGGCCAGCTTCCAGCCTCCGCCACTGAGACTGCAGCTCTGCACAAGACGTTTGGCCAGCGGAGAAATTAAAATGGTCGTGCCCAACTGAGCCCGGTTTCTCTCAAGGTTTTTTTTTCTTCACTTTCGCCATTTAGTGAAGGTTTTTTTCCCTCTCCGTTGTCGCCACTGGCTTGCATGGTTCGGGATCTGTAGAGCTGCTCATCGTTGGATTTGCTCCTCAGTGTTTGGACTCTCAGTAGTGATTATTAAACCACACCTTGAACCCCTTCACTTCGTCGGTGAAGTTTGTTCCTCGTCGCTGTCGCCACCGGCTTGCTTGGTTTGAAACTTGTGGAGCTGCGCATCGATGGATCTGCTCTTCAGTGTTTGGACTTTCAGCAGTGAAATTTGAGAATTTACAGCAAAACACTGTAAAAAGGTGTTTCTATAAGTGTATATTCATTAAAATTCTAGATTAGGCTTACAAGCTCAAAAGTCAAAACAGTGAAACAAACCAATAAATTTAAAAACCTAATTTGATGCCTTTTTATATTTATTTATTTGTGTCTAGTCCTCCTTCGCTCAAATGTCAAGCTATGCCCATGATTCAATTCAATTCAATTCACCTTTATTTGTATAGCGCTTTTACAATGTAATTTGTGTCAAAGCAGCTTCACATAAAAGGTCATAGTAAATAGGAACAGTGTAGTTCAGTTTGTAGTGTTTAAGTTCAGTTCAGTTTAGCTCAGTTCAGTGTGGTTTAATAATCACTACTGAGAGTTCAAATATTGAAGGGCAAATCCAACGATGCGCAGCTCTACAGATCCCGAACCATGCAAGCCAGTGGCGACAGCGCAGAGGGAAAAAAAACTTCACTAATTGGCGAAAGTGAAGAAAAAAAAACCTTGAGAGAAACCAGTCTCAGTTGGGCACGACCATTTTAATTTCAGCGGTGGAGGCTGGAAGCTGGCCTCAGCGAAGACTCGCCTGTCCCTGGAGCATCACAGGAATCAGTCTCATGTTCTCCACTCCTCCATGACCACCACAGTTGCTGCATCAGTAGATGTATCTGTCGTTTTAAAAAAGTCGCAACTTTAAAAACCTTTTAATAAAAAAAAATGCTTGAAATCATAGTATAAATGATGATAAATGATGACTTTTAATATATTTATAATAAATGATTTTTACTTTTTTTATAAAGTAAGAAAATTGGATTCTTAAAATTGGAGTTTTTGTCATGTTTCTAGTCCAAATATCTAAAATTTCTAAGAAGTATTTTCTAGACAAGTACAGAACGTTAAAAATTAAGTGTGTTTTTCCCTAAAACTAGAAGAATAATCTTATTTCAAAGGAAAAAAAAGTTATTTTGCTTACCATATTGGCAGATTATTGTGCTTGTGTTAAAGAAAAACTCACTTCGTTATGACTTATTATTTCTGAAAACAAAACAAAGTCTTTTGCTTGTCTGAAATTCTTCTTGATTTAAGACTTTTTGGATGTTTGGACTAGAAGCTACACACAAAAATACATTTCCAGTGCAGTTTTTTTCAGAAGAAGCCAGCTACAGTAACTGGGAAATCATAAATTCGTAATTTTGTCAGCGAGCGCAACAATATTCAAAGTTTTAAAGTGTGCCGAGAGGATTGTGCGTGTCTGTGTGATGTATTATGTAACACATATCAGAGAGGAAAGATTGTGTTCTTCTGTCAGCCTGTCGGGCTTACCCCTGCATTAGTCTCCTGACTGGGCTCTCTGGATTCCCGAGCATTTGCATCTCAGACAAACATTAAAAGTTCCATCCGAGAGCTGACTTTGTTTTTGTTGAGTAGCCAGAATAATGACAAACGGGACAAGGATATGATGCTTGTTAGAATAGAAGCGGGGGAAAAAAATGGAAATGTTGCTCATTTCCTCTGCCGTTGTCAGGTTGAGCTAGAGAAAAATAATCAAATTAAAGGTCTGTGAAAGTACATTTTTAGATTCTACATTTGCCGTAATCTCAACTGAAACATAAAGACGGGGCAGGACATATAGTAGCTCCTCCTCTTAGTTAAAAAAACAGCTAATAGCATTTGTTTATATCACAGCTCTGCCAGTGAGAGTGGTTGAGATCAGTCACATTAAATAAAAGGCAAGTGAGAAGATGGGGTTGGGCATGTCAGATACTAGAATGCATTTGATTGGTCAGAAGATTTGATGAGAAATTGAATATGTCCAAAAAATCATGGAAATGACCAGGACGTGAAGAAAAGTTGTTTCCAGGGGGAGGAAAGTTGATCATATTTGATCAACAAGATACCTTGTTTAAACAAGCACTACTTTATACATATAAAAGGTGTTTACAGCGGTTTGATTGACAAATATGAATTTGTTAATGGTGCCAAATGGCATTTTGCATTGTTTACGTCTTTGCTTAGGTTAGGTTAGGTTAGGTTAGGTTACTTTATTTATACCCGAAGGTAGATTTGGTTTGCAGTCAAGAGTCCTCATCTCACAACAGTGCCACACAAAGAAACTCACATAATAACAACAACAAATAAACATTAGGACATAAAAACATAAAAACACTTATAAAAGTATAAATTAATAATCACTTCAAGTGTCCACCCCCCCCCAATAAATGTTTAAAACGATCTAAAATATACAGGTCACCGAAACACCTCTGCTTTAGTCTATGCCTTATTTAAATGTCTAATGGCTGCTGGTATGAAACTATTTTTGTATCGTTTCGTTCTACAGCTTAATACTAGAAACCTGCGACCAGAAGGAAGGAGCTGAAATTCTGAGTGCAGGGGATGAGCAGTGTCACTTAAAATTGAATTTGTGATTCTCTTTTGCTTAAACATACACTAGAAACTATGCATGTAATAGATCAATTTTAACAAATAAAATACTTACCTATTGTGGCTCACAATCCACAGCTTCTTCTATGATGGTTGGAACTGCTCTTTCTTTGAGTAGTTTTTAGCCGAATCCAGCACTGAACTGGGTGAGTTTCTGGAAGCTGTCCCTTGTCAAATACTAGAGCTATAGCTTTTTTTTAATGCTCTGGAACATAATTAAAATTAAATTGAAAGCACTTCTCTCTTTATGTCATGTCTTTCGGAAGCCCAAATCCAGAAACAGAAGACACTCTGTGAAAATAGCAGTGTTTGGACTACATTTTAACTTTCTCTGCTATAACATTATAACGCCTCTGGCCATGCCCCTTTGCTGCTCGGGGCGTATGCTCATAACCTGAAGGTTAACCCGGATGTATTTTTTTTTGTAGTCCCCAAACTTTGTTTGCTGTAGGCTTTGCTAAGCTAACTCAATGTCAATGAGTGCCAATGTCTTTCTTTGCATTGAACTTTGAGCGTATTACAATTAGAGATGTTGTTTATGTTCACACAGCTACATTACACTACTAAATTACATCGACTAAAGCTTGAAATATGATGTTGTAGTGGACTACAACAATCTACTACTACTATTCCTTAGTAAAAGGTAATCTCAGGCAACTTTGTGAGCTGGTTTCAAAAGATAACCCCTTAGTTAATATGTTTACTATTTAGGAAAACTCTTAGTGGTGAGATAAAAGTGTGAATATGACCCTTGGAAAGTAGGAACAGTAAATTTTCTACCTTCCCAAATTAATATCATTTTAAATGATGATCTATTTTAACAAATAGATAATAAATCATTTAACTTAAAGCAATTGTTCTTGGAACCATGTTCCTGGAACCCACTGACTTAAATTATTTAATAGGCCTATAGCTGAAATATGATGTGCTTTGCCTGGCATATTGGTTCATCTTGTTACCACACTCAAAGCCATGGCATCTTTCCAGAACATTCAAGAACACCTTTACTGAACAACAGGTCTTGTCCTCTACCCGATGAAGAAGGGTTACATACATGTTCAAGTTGTTTCCTTTCATTGGATGGAAACCTTGGAACCAAGTCATCGTTCACATTATAAAACTGTATGAAAGTCTACAGAGAGGTCAAACCTGCCGCCACACAGATATCTTGTTAAAATAGAACAGAAGCTGCTCTTCTTCTACAGTGATCTTCAATGACAAGAGGTGAAGATAACCCATGTGCCCCACAAGAAAAATGGCCTCTTCCCCTAGAGCAACATCTTTTGTTTCATAGTGATAACACCTTTGCTGAACCAGCAAAACAAAGAGGAAAAAATATATCAAAGCCAAGAATAAAACTGTCTTAAGAGTCAGAATTCTCCCTGAAGCTGACTTTACCAGTTCAAATAGAGGACCTGTTATAGATAGGTCTCAGGAAGGCAGAAAAGCAGATTCTTTTTTCATTGAACCTCTACCAAATCAGATCCGTGGTCTGATAATGCAATGTCCGTTTCCCAGTTCTCAAACCATTCCTTGACATAGGAAATGTTGAATGTCAGAAACTCGTTTTCCTGGCACATTGGTTCATCTTGTTACCACACTCAAAACCATGGCATCTTTCCAGAACATTCAAGAACGTCTTTACCGAACAACATGTCTTGTCGGCTACCCAATTAAGAAGGGTTACATACATTTTCAAGTTGTTTCCTTTCATAGGGTGATACCTTGGAACCAAGTCATCGTTCACATTATAAAACTTTAGGAAAGTGTACCGGGAGGTCCAACTTGCCGTCAAACAAATATAATCTTAAAATAGAGCAGAAGCTGCTCCTCTTCTGCAGTGATCTTCAATGACAAGAGGTGAAGATAACCCATGTGCCCCACAGGAAAAATGGCATCTTCCCCTAGAGCAACATCCTTTATTTCCTAGTGATAACACCTTTGCTGAACCAGCAAAACAATGACAAAAAAATATATCAAAGCCAAGAACAAAATCTAAGAGTCAGAATTCTCCCTGAAGCTGACTTTACTAGTACAAATAGAGGACCAGCCTGATCTCACGAGAAAACGTAAGTATTTTACGTTTAATCAGTTTAGTGGCTAATTCGTAGGAATTCATACGAGTTCAGTCGTACGAAATTGTACGATTTTAAAAAGGAGCCGTGGGACCTAACCCCACCCCTAAACCCAACCGTCATTGGGGGATGAGCAAATCGAACTAAAATGTACAAATTAGATCATATGAATATATTAGCCACTAAATCAAAACGTTACGAATTGCCGTGAGATTGTGTTGTAGATAGGTCACAAGAAGGCAGACAAGCCAATTCTTCTTTGTTGAACCTCTACCAAATCAGATCCGTGGTCTGATAATGCAATGTCCATTCCCCAGTTCTCAAACCATTCCTTGACATAGGAAATGTTGAATGTCAGAAACTCGTTTCCCTGGCACATTGGTTCATCTTGTTACCACACTCAAAACCATGGCATCTTTCCAGAACATTCAAGAACGTCTTTACCGAACAACATGTCTTGTCGGCTACCCAATTAAGAAGGGTTACATACATTTTCAAGTTGTTTCCTTTCATAGGGTGATACCTTGGAACCAAGTCATCGTTCACATTATAAAACTTTAGGAAAGTGTACCGGGAGGTCCAACTTGCCGTCAAACAAATATAATCTTAAAATAGAGCAGAACCTGCTCCTCTTCTGCAGTGATCTTCAATGACAAGAGGTGAAGATAACCCATGTGCCCCACAGGAAAAATGGCATCTTCCCCTAGAGCAACATCCTTTATTTCCTAGTGATAACACCTTTGCTGAACCAGCAAAACAAAGACAAAAAAAATATATCAAAGCCAAGAACAAAATCTAAGAGTCAGAATTCTCCCTGAAGCTGACTTTACTAGTACAAATAGAGGACCAGCCTGATCTCACGAGAAAATGTAAGTATTTTATGTTTAATCAGTTTAGTGGCTAATTCGTAGGAATTCGTACGAGTTCAGTTGTACGAAATTGTACGATTTTAAAAAGGAGGCGTGGCACCTAACCCCACCCCTAAACCCAACCGTCATTGGGGGATAAGCAAATCGTACTAAATTGTACGAATTAGATCGTACGAATTCATTAGCCACTAAATCAAAACGTTACAAATTGCCGTGAGATTGTGTTGTAGATAGGTCTCAAGAAGGCAGACCAGCCAATTCTTCTTTATTGAACCTCTGCCAAATCAGATTCGTGGTCTGATAATGCAATGTCCATTCCCCAGTTCTCGAACCATTCCCTGACATAGGAAATGCTGAATGTCAGAAACTTGTTTACCTGGCACATTGGTTCATCTTGCTACGACACTCAAAACCATGGCACATTTCCAGAATATTCAAGAACACCTTTAATGAACAACAGGTCTTGTCGACTACCCAATGAAGAAAGGTTACATACAGTACATTTTCATGTTGTTTCCTTTAATAGGGTAATACGTTTGAACCAAGTCATCATTCACATGTGTATGAAAACTGTATCAAAGTCTACTGAGAGGTCCAACCTGCCGCCACAGAAATATTTTCCTAAAATAGAACAGAAGCTGCTCCTCTTCTACAGTGATCTTCAATGACAAGAGGTGAAGATAACCCATGTGCCCCACAAGAAAAATGCCATCTTCCCCTTGAGCAACATCCTTTGATTCATAGTGATAACACCTTTGCTGAACCAGCAAAACAAAGAGGAAAAAATATATCTAAGCCTAGAATAAAACTGTCTTAAGAGTCAGAATTTTCCCTGAAGCTGACTTTACCAGTTCAAATAGAGGACCCGTTATAGATAGGTCTCAGGAAGAAAAGCAGTTTCTTTTTTGTTGAACCATAAGGTCTGATAATGCAATGTCCATTCCCCAGTTCTCAAACCATTCCTTGACATAGGAAATGTTGAATGTCAGAAACTCGTTTGCCTGGCACATTGGTTCATCTTGTTACCTCTCCGTGACCAGTAATCAATCAGAGCCTGGACCACATTATCATGGGAGCTTATGGGATAACAAAAAAAACAACACAAGAAGGCGGGACAAAGAAAAAGACACATACAATGCGCAACAACAATAAATAATTAAATAAATAAACTTTAGTGGTAACAATTAGGAACAAAAGACTAATTTTACCAATCTGGAGCAAATGGTATCCAATTAAATCAATAACCCACCTTTTTATGGAGCTAATATTATGCCAAAAAAAATCTGAATTTGAATTGTGTTCATTTGAATTATTTACAATGGTAATTTAATTCAAAATTATTAAATGTCCTTAAAATTGTTTTGAATTGAATTTCTTCAATTGAATTTGAATTTCTTAATTAAAATTTAAATTTCATAACTTGAACATCTGAAATATAAGAAAATAAAATTTTTCAAGGCTGATTTTTTTTATAGACGTATTTTCAAACTTCAGATTTTTTTGTGTTCTCTATTCATAGACTGCAGATATCCAGTTTGTAAAAATTTCAGATTTTCAAGAATTCAAATTAAGATATTTAAATTAAAAAAATTTTAACAGCATATAAAAAAATCAGATTTATTTAATTACAATTGTCAATAATTCAAATTAACACAATTCAAATTTAGATTGGTTTTGGTATATTATTAGCTCCATACCTTCTTGAGCCCCACAACAGAGTTTGTCCAAGCTAAACGCAAACTTATCTGGGTAAAATCAACAGGCCTTAAGCTACGGTCACACCGGGCTTTGTGTGTGCGAAATTCTGTCGTGCAGGGCTGCGAAAAGGGGCGGGATTAAACAAGATGATTAGACATTATTAAAGCGAGCGATTGCTCAATGTTTTTATTTTCTGTCCAGAGAGGTCCTGTTTTGATCCTCGATTGGTCTCACACAGTCAAGTGGCAAGATTTCGCAGGTCAGAGTTCACCAAGCTTGAACTTTGCACTGCTGCAACCTGCGAAATTTAACGCATGACCCCGCGTTTCCGGTCTGACGCATTCGCGTGCGTTTGAATGGAAGTCTATGGGAGGAAAAGTCAAGTGTGACCGCACCTTTAGTCAGAAGATGATTGTGAATTGTCAACACAATCTCACAGCAATTCGTAACGTTTTGATTTAGTGGCTAATTCGTACGATCTAATTCGTACAATTTAGTACGATTTGCTCATCCCCCAATGACGGTTGGGTTTAGGGGTGGGGTTAGGTGCCACGCCTCCTTTTTAAAATCATACAATTTTGTACGACTGAACTCGTACGAATTCGTACGAATTAGCCAATAAACTGACAAAACGTAAAATACTTATGTTTTCTCGTGAGATCAGGCTGAAATTGTTGCGCTTCCGTTTTTTTTTAAGTTTGCATTTCAGTCTTCTATATTGAAATCAAACACCAGCGTTTCCAAACTAAAACGAAATCTTCTTCAATTTCAATATGCTCTGTTTTCATGGGTCATAGATGCCATAGTGTGGACTCCAGGTGTAACGCTAACAAAACCTATGTGTGTTAAAACAGTATCATAATAACTTGCCTCATATTCTGTGTAGTAATGTGATGTGAATTGATTGTTTTAAAATACTTTCAATATATTTGTCTTGAAAGCTCAATAAAAGCTCATATTTGATTAAATTGCACCATATAATGGCTTACATCATTGAACCAGTTTCAGAATATAATGTATAAAATATGGGAAAAAAGTTTACTTGGAGCTCTCTCTTCAATATGAACACTTTTATTGTCGTTTTATTGCTTTATTATATGCCTGCCAAGAAGAAAATGAGCTCTTCTTTTCTTTCTCCATCGTAGTCTCCGCAGGCCTTCATTCCCAAACAGCATTACAGAACACCTTTGAAAGTTAATTTCATTTTTGTTGCAATGTCATTACTCTGCTTCTTAATAGGTCTCTTATCCTGTTGCGAATGTCAAGAAAAATGATGTTTAATGAATGGATCATCTTAAGAAATAGACAAAATTATGCACAGAATTTCTGATTATCACGCAATTTCTTTACTAAGTTTATTAGAGCTTTACTGTTAGTTGTTTCTTTACAGGATACAAAATAACAGACTATTTCACATAGAAACTGGCAAAAACTAGCCCAAATGTTTAGCTACTTTCATTTTGAATAATACCGAGTTAAAGAATGATATTATCACACATTTGTAATATGAAAGGCACAACAACTGTGCTATTTTCCAAGTGTGATTTGAACAACAAACTGTGAGAGTCAGTGTTTGGCAAGTAGGTCAGTTCAATTTACGCATGAATGGTTAGACATATTTTGGGAAGATGAGATTAAGAGACAGATTTGAATGTTTGAAAAAGTCTTAACCCAATCTAATAGCAACTCTAAGGGCTCTATTAAACATCTAGAACAATATGGTGCCAGGTGCGATGCAAGTGATAGTTTCAGCATGGCGTGAGTATCATTTTCAAGTCCTTTGCCACCTTGTTTACATAGCAAATGTATTTGCGCCCATTTGTGTGCTCATAGGCCTGCTGATCTGAAAATGAATGTGTTAAGGCCACTGCTGAACTATGCTATTGACAAAATGACGGCTGTTCTAAAGATAATAGCACAAGGATTTTGGTCTAAAACACACCTACACCTTACTCGATACACAGACAGGGATGCACAGCAGCACACAAATATATTCAAATGTTAAAAATTAAAGGATTTATATGTAAGATATTATTATTGTCTACACAGATATAAAAATTCTACCTCCTTCCAGACCTTCTTCACCTCAGGGGGCTTTGCTGATGGTTTGTTCATGAGCAGATTTGTTTCCTAGCTAGTGGAGCATTCAGTCTGCTTACAAAGTATGCCATGTCAATAGTAAATCCACCATGGCGCTACTGCAACTCGCTCTTAAGCTGCGGTCACACTTGGCTTTTCCTCCCATAGACTTCCATTCATACGCACACGAATACGTCAGACCGGAAACGCAGGGTCATGCGTTAAGTTTCGCAGGTTGCTGCGGTGCAAAGTTCAAGCTTGGTGAACTCTAACCTGCGAAATCGCATCACTTGACTGCATGAGACCAATAGAGGATCAAAACATGACCTCTCTGGACAGAAATTTAAAACATGGAGCAATCGCTGGCTTTTTAAATATCTAATCATCTTGTTTAATCCCGCCCCTTTTCGCAGCGCCGCACGACAGAATTTCGCACACACAAAGCCGAGTGTGACCGTAGCTTTATAGTGAATGGGAGATGCTCAAAACACACCCATAACTCATTAAAAGAATACGGACAACCATTTTAGGCCAATGCGCTGGGCACACCAACCATTTTTCCTGTGCTTAAAATAGCAAAAGTGGATATTACGAGCACCTGCTTGCGCTTTAAGGCTGATTTATACTTCAGCATGAAATATGAAGTACAATTTATGCGCATCTTGGCATTTCCATCCAGGGTTTTATTAAGCGATACTCCAAAATGCGAATAAAATAGGTGGATGGATCAAAAGGGATCACCTAACGCAGAAGTATAATTCATGTTCAGACCATGTGTCCTATGTTGTATGCCCTAAATAGAGCCCTATGTTGTTAGTAGAATCCTCGCACTTGATTATAAACAGCTCGGCTTGTTAGTAGCCTAATTAGTTGCTGCATCTGTGCTTTTTAATTTGCTCATTGTCAGATCACTAGTCAAACTTTATACAGCCATCGGCGCTCTATGGGCTTGTGCGTTCATGCTAATTGGCCCTGATTAATAACGCAGGCCCTTAGTTTGGTTACATTGAACCGGACATCATAGTTCATACTTAAGATTTTTTTTTTTGCTAGCTGTCACTGTTAACATTGCGAGTGTGTTCTAATATTTATAGGGACACTGTCAAGCGCACACAGTACATTGTCTTCTGCATATCTTGCCTCATTACGTAGCTATCTTTGAGGAAACGTGGTCACAAAACAGAAAAAGCTCTCAGAAGTTCTTTACTCTTTAAGTAGGTCGGTATAAATTATCTGTGAGTTGGTGACAGACTATGCTAATAAATGATTAGAGCATCTATGGAGCAGTATAGATCTGAGGGTTAGAAATATAGCAGCTATGGAAGACATTGCTGTGGTACTGTAGTTCTAGCGGATTTTTGAAAGCGGATTTCATTTTGAATGATTCTTTTGCTGGGCTCCTACAAACAGAATTAATGAGTGAAATCAGAGTTTGTTGTGACAGGGTGCAGAACATTATTTGTGAAATATATTTAATAAACATATATAAATATATATATATACAGTTGAAGTCAGAATTATTAGCCCCCCTTTTAACTTTTTTTTTTCTTTTTTAAATATTTCCCAAATTATGTTTAACAGAGCAAGGAAATTTTCACAGTATGTCTGATAATATTTTTTCTTCTGGAGAAAGTCATATTTGTTTTATTTCGGCTAGAATAAAAGCAGTTTTAAATTTTTTAAAAGCCATTTTAAGGACTAAATTATTAGCCCCTTTAAGCTATGGAATTTTTTTGATATATATATATATATATATATATATATATATATATATATATATATATATATATATATATATATATATAGTCAATTAAATTCAATTCACCTTTATTTGTATAGCGCTTTTACAATGTAGCTTGTGTCAAAGTAGCTTTACATAGAAGATTATAGTAAATTGAAACAGTGTCAGTTCAGTTTTCAGTGTTTAAGTTCAGTTTAGTTTAGTTCAGTTCAGTGTGGATTTATAATCACTACTGAGAGTCCAAACACTGAAGAGCAAATCCATCGATGCGCAGCCATTTAATTTCAGCTGTATATGAATTTCATTTGTGTATGCAGTTGAATACACAATTATTACATTTGGATTAATTATAAAATATTCCCCAAGTGCTATTTAATGGATTAATTCAAACACATAATAGTTTTAATAGCCAATTTCTAATAACTACTTTCTTTTGATTATATTAACTAGGTAAGTTAGATTAATTAGGCAAGTCATTGGACTCCAAGTGGTTTGTTCTGTAGGCAATCCAAAAAAAAAGGGTCACTACAGTGCATCGGGAAGGTATTGAAGGTTTTTATGTTACAGTCTTATTCCAAAATGTATTAAATTCATTTATTTCCTCAAAATTCTACACACAATACCACATAATTTGACAGTTATGAAATTTGTTGCGCCAAACGTAGTGGCCGTGGCTTTAAATCGCGATCAGCCACTTTACACACTGTAGAGTAAGATCAGCTCAGCTATGACAGTGAGCGTGCACATCTCCATGCGTATTTGAACAGCTGTTATTAGAAATCATGCAGTTTCTTTTCTTCTAAGGGCTTGTTATGCAGTCTCTGTCACCATCTTGTGGATGGACAATATCAACCGTCTTTGCCATACCTGTGTCTACGAAATTATAAATATGTAAAATAGGCACTGTCCTTATAAATAATCTGCATAGTTGCAATCTAAACAACTACATTCACGCCTAAAAAAGCCTCAAAAGATCATATGTTGTCCAACAGTTGCAATATTTGTCAAACTGTAGAGTGTCCTATGCTTGTTGCTGTGTGTGGGCGGAGTAATACACAAGGGTGTAGGGTTAAGAGGCTGGACGAGTGCTTTCAGAATATCGCACGCTATCAGCCAATGAGATTCAAGAACCAGAAAGAACTGTATAACATATACTATATATATATATATATATATATATATATATATATATATATATATATATATATATATATATATATATATATATGTTGGTTTGTTTTGTTAGCAGCACGGAAATCAGAAAACTGTTCTCAGAAAGTATGTGTTATTATTTATTTAATATATATCGCAACATTGTCCCGTCATATAGCCAAACAGTGTCTGACATTGCAATTGTGATACTAATAATCGTGCAGCATTATCTTCAACTATGTGCACTTAGTTTATTTATTTGTTTAAGATTATTATAAATTACTAGATCATCAATACACACTTAAAACATTATGATTATAATATAGGATTAGAAATTAGAAATATAGCAGCCCCCCCTAAAATAGGTCAAGCAACGCCCACATGGTAACCACTTTGTTTTCTGTCAGACTGATAAAAAATAGTAAATAAATAAAACCTGATATGAGCTTGTTTAATGTAGGCCTTTTTCATATATTTCTCCCTTTCAGGAGTGACCACCGTCCTCACTATGACCACCCTAAGTATCAGCGCAAGAAACTCTCTTCCCAAGGTGGCCTATGCCACAGCTATGGACTGGTTCATTGCTGTCTGTTACGCCTTCGTCTTCTCGGCTCTCATTGAGTTCGCCACTGTAAACTACTTCACGAAGAGGGGTTACGCCTGGGACGGCAAAAGCGTGGTGCCAGAAAAGGTAAAGCGATTTCATTTTTCAAAACACTTCTGGATGTTAACGAAAACACAATCGCAGATGCAAATGTGATTAAAAATGAAAATTCTGTCACATTTTATTAAAAAAAGATAGTGTTTAATGGTTTCAGACACTAGTGCAATCTATATGGGCCAAAGATAAAATAAATCAGTTATTAGAAATGAGTTATTAAAACTATTATGTTTAGAAATGTGTTGAAAAAATAAACATCGGGCTAATAATTCTGGTGGGGGGAGGGCGCTAATAATTCTGACTTCAACTGTATAGGGATGGAATACATTTTTCAGATATTTCACTTTTCATATAATTGACAGTGAATGATCTGGGGCCGCTAATCTTCTTGTTATGCAGTCAGCCAAACAGCTTAGTCATGACATTTTTGCAATGACCCAAGAGTCTTTAGTCAGATTGCATTTGTATTCAGGTTGAGGGAATAGAGAAAGGAGAATCCATATCTGCCATTGTGGAGTAAAAAAAACAAACAAAACCATCTATTCAATGTGACTACTTCTGCACATCTCATTATATTAGACAAATTATAAGGACTTACTGTATTAATTATGACTTGGTATATACAGTTGAAGTCAGAATTATTAGCCCTCCTGAATTATTAGCCGCATGGATATTTTTCTCCTCATTTTCTGTTTAAGGTAAAGAAGATTTTTTTCAACACGTTTCTAAACATAATAGTTTTAATAACTTCTTTTATCTTTACTATGATGACAGTATATAATATTTGGCTAGATATGTTTCAGGATACATGTAATCAGCTTAAAGTGACACTTAAAGGCTTAACTTGGTTAATTAGGCAGGTAAGGATATTTAAGTGTCATTGAATTATGATGGTTTATTCTGTAGATCAGTGATCACCAAACTTGTTCCTGGAGGGCCGGTGTCCTGCAGATTTTGGCTCCAACCCTAATCAAACACACCTAAACAAGCTAATCAAGGTCTTCCTAGGTATACTGGAAACATCCAGGCAGGTGTGTTGAGGCAAGTTGGAGCTAAATCCTGCAGGGACACCGGCCCTCCTGGACCGAGATTGGTGGTGGGGGGGGGGGGGGTATGGGGGATGGGGGTTTAAGAGGGCTAATCATATTGACCTTTCAATGCTTTGTTAAAAAATAAAAACTGCTTTTATTCTAGCCGGAATAAAACAAATAAGACATTCTCCAGAAGAAAAAATATTACAGGAAATACTGTGAAAAATTCCTTGCTCTGTTAAACATCATTTGGGAAATATTTAAAAATTGAAATAATAATTATGACTTAAATTCGGTTTGAACCACATAAAATTCTGACTACTGTGTATATACACAAATTAAAAATAATAATAATTTTCCATAACCAAAAAACTTGACTATGCACTGTATATGAGCTTTCTCATATATATGAGTTCTTGATTTTTATTTCATATCATTGTAACGAGAATGTTTATATTAATGGTTTAGTATCTCCTTAAAATGTGCAAGCTCTTTTATAATAATGACTATATTTCATACTATTGATAATCCTTCTCTTAATTATGAATACTTTGTGTAGGTATGCGCAAAGAGACTGGGTGTTATTGTGGTACACTACTGACATCCACTGGTCAAAGACATATTAATACTGTATGAGAACAGGAAATGTGGCATGTAATTGTTTCTTTTCAAATAAAACTGAACCTGTATTGTCATTATAGCATTAAAATAGATTATTCTTATCATTTTTGTAGAGTTTCATAACAATATACTTGTGTTTCAAGTCTGTAACAACAGATAGGACTGGAATATTTGCATATGAATAAGAAATTCATCTGCTATCTTTTCAGAAGCACTTTACACACATTATACATTACAAATGCCTTAAAGACTTATTTCGTTGTCTGTTTGAAAGGAGCTATTTCTGAGATAGATTAGTCCTCTTACACTACTAATAATTGCCTTTATATTGTAGATAAAAATAATGTACTGGGAGATGATTATACCAACATGTAAATACATCAAGTTCAAGTTGAGCTTTATTGTCATTCCCCTACATGTGTGGAAATACAGAGGAACGAAATGTCATGTCTCGCAGGACAACGGGGCTACATAATTCATCATAAACACAAACACAACACTGGACATAAGAGCTATTTTTATTTTAAAAAACCTATGCACAACTAACATACTATAAGATACTCAACTGTACACCTAAGACATGCTATACAGGCACTTTTACATGAACAATGATTATACCAATATGCAAATGCATAGAGGTGCATCTCAATACATTAGAATATGATCAAAAATTGAGTATTATGAATGTTGAGTGCTGTTCATAATTTTCAGTAGTCTGACATTTTACTTAATATTCAAATTGTCAGACATACTGAATTTTACCAACCAGACAACATTGTCTGTCATAAATCTGTCATAAACATGATTCATCATGAGGCTATTATAATTGTGACATAAATTTATCATTATTTTTCCTGATCTCATGGAGCAAATTGACTTAAATGTCATCAAATATTAGTAACACTGTTATAAAATGAGTAATTAGTAATGACACTTTTAATGAGAAGTTTTAATGACCAATTCATATTGTTCCACTTAAAAAAAAAGATCAGAAAAATATTAATGACAATTCTAATGGCCTCATGTTTATGACTGATTTATGACAAATTATTTTGTCTTGGTGGGGCAGTAAGGTTGCTGGTTTGAGCCCTGGCTGGGTCAGTTGGCATTTCTGTGTGGAGTTTGCATGTTCTCCTTGTGTTGGGTTTCCTTTGGGTGCTCCGCTTTCCCCAACACTCCAAAAACATGCAGTACATATGAACTAGGTAGGCTAAATTGTCCATAGTGTATTTGTGTATGTCCTGGTCCTCCAGTTTGGGGGTTTAGCATTAGGCTAACAACTCATCTCATGAAAACTAGGAAACAAAGTTTACGAAACACCAATACGGTGTGGCTAAACATCAAGTTTGATATATAAATGGCCCTGGGAGTAAGTGAATAAGTATTTAGTCTTGGTAATGTCAAGTTGTCAACAAATGCATCTCAAACTATGTCATTTTGCATTTAAATTGACATAACTGAGCAAACGACACTTAATGACAGTCGTCATAAGCATGCATAAAATCTTCCTCAGATTCTCGAAAAGTCATGATTATAAAGAGCTCATATACACCCCTTCAAATGAAGTGTTACCAAATATACTCTTATAATATTATCTTGCAATACTGACAACTTTTTCTTGTTGATCTTCTTTACAGCAAAAGAAGAAGAAAGAGTCTTTACTAAAAAAGAACAACACCTACACCGCTGCCACGGCAACAGCTTTTGCTCCGAACATTGCCAGAGACCCTGGTTTGGCAACCATTGCTAAAAGTGCCCCCCCTCCCCCAACCGAGCCCAAGGAAGAGCCAAAACCCAAACCTCCAGAGGCCAAGAAGACCTTCAACAGCGTGAGCAAGATCGATAGGATCGCCAGAATAGCTTTCCCACTGCTATTCGGAACCTTTAACTTGGTGTATTGGGCAACTTACTTGAATAAAAAACCCAAATTACAGGGTATGAACCTACAACCACACTAATTCTATCTCCTCCGTTTTTCCTTTTGCTTTCTCTTTGTTTTCATACGTTTCTAACACAAAAACGGCGAAAAGAAACAATTTGTTTCAACGATAGTCAAGTTCCCACTTTCAAGTTTGTGTAATGTAAAATGTAACATACCGTATCTTCCTATATGATAAAAAAGAGGGACGTATATGCATACAGACACAGTATATCATACCTGAGAAATCGCTATTCCGCAGACGCACATAGAACAATAGTTTTAAACTCTCTTCCTAAAGGAATAGTTCACCCAGATAACGATATTAAACTTCTCGTCGTGTTGTTCCAATCACACAATGAGAAACGATGTTGCTTTTTTGTTAAAATGGCAGTTTAGTGGCCTGAAAAGGACACACACACTAACAAGCAGCATAAAAAAAGTGGAAGTCCAAAGTGAAGTCCTGTTCTTCGCATACAGTAAGGCTGCCACATGGTTTCAGAAGATTTGCTATATAGATCTTATATAAATAGTTTTTTATGCATGTTTGTAGTCTTTTTTATTTATTTATTTATTAAATTCTCCTCGGACTTATGTGGTGACTGTATTGTTGTATGTGTAAAAGTGTGTCAAATCCTTCTACTGTTTGTGTTAAAGAAAAAAAAACGACAGTTTTGGGTGAACTATTCTTTTACGATGTTTATTTCAGCATTGCGATGTGTTTTGATTTGATTTTTTTTGCATTACATTAGCAATGCACATGGAATATGTTTGCATGGGCGAAGCTTTTTTAGAGCCAGTCAACAGCTGGCTTCTAACCAGTCATGTATTTGGGTTATTTTATCTGTTTTCTTTAGCCTGTGTTCTGGATCTTACGTTATTTGACCTTGTGTTCTACTAGGGTTCCATTAACAGCAATAAAACATGTCTCAGTGGGAAGAAAAAACAACAATCATTTACTCATGGATACAAAAATTGTAGAGAACGTTTAAAAAAAATACAAGAACAATGTGTATATCATAAAGCATTCTATTTATTTTGTCTTCATGTAAATATTATAAAGTGTTAGAGATGTCAATAGTCATTTTGAGCTTTGCTAAATGTAACTACAAGGTACAAACTCAGTGTCTGACAGAGAGAGAGAGTGCAATTTGTTCCGACTTGTACGGAAAATTGGGTCAGTTTTCAAGATTCTCTAAACAATTTGTTTGGATTGTTTATTTTTCATATGAAATTGTCGATACGTTAAATCAGTATATGTTTATAAAGGAAGGGATAGCATAGATGCTTAGAAAGAATGTAAACCTCTCAGTCTCAGTGTTGGAATGCAATTTTATATAGTTAGCACTAAAAACAAACTCTTTATTCATTATTTTAGTAGAGGGTTTTTAAAATAAATTTGTGGCTGGTGCACATGATACATAGAAACGATGGCACTCGGGTAATCCAATGCTATCTCGCGTTAATTCGCAATTTTTAGATTTATTGGCTAATTCGGATCAATTTGTGCGATCTCATTTGTACAATTTAATCTGCGGTCACACTGCACTTTTCTCCCCATAGACTTCCATTTATACGCACGCGAATGCGTCAGACCGGAAACGTAGGGTCGTGCGATTAAGTTTCGCAGTATGCTGCGTTGGAAAGTTCAAGCTTGGTGAACTCTGACCTGCGAAATCGCATCACATGATTGCGTGAGACCAACCGAAGACCAAAACATGACCTCTCTAGACTGGAATTTAAAACATGGACCAATCGCTCGCTTTTTTAAAATGTCTAATCATCTTATATAATCCCGCCCCTTTTCTCAGTGCCGTACGACAGAATTTCGTAAGCTCAAACTCTAGTGTGACTGCAGCATTAAGCTGTGGTCACACTGCGCTTTTCCTCCCGTAGACTTCCATTCATACGCACGCGAATGCGTCAGACCGGAAACGCAAGGTCATGCGTCTAGTTTCGCATGTCGCTGCAGTGCAAAGTTCAAGCTTGGTGAACTCTGACCTGCGAAATCGCATCACTTGACTGCGTGAGACCAATCGAGGATCAAAACATGACCTCTCTGGACAGAAATTTAAAACATGGATCAAATCCCTCGCTTTTTTTAATGTCTAAACATCTAGTTTAATCCCGCCCATTTTCGCAGCACCGCACGACAGAATTTCGCACACACAAAGCCCAGTGTGACCGCAGCTTGAATATGTACAATTTAGTAGTTTGCCCATCCCCCAATGACAGTTTAGAGGTGGAGTTTGGTGCTACGCCTCCTTTTAAAAATCGTACATTCGTACGAATTAGCCACTAAACTGACGAAACGTAAAATAGCTACGTTTCCTCGTGAGATCAGGCTGGGTAATCACTTATGTGCTGCTACTCTCTAGCATCACTGCAGTGTGAGCAAATCAGAGTAGATCAAGAGTAGTGCCTTGTATATATTTGCAAGTGGAAAGGGTACTTTCTTAGAAAGTGCTCTCCTTGTTTGTTTTAATTAGACGGGCAACCTTTCAAAAATATCACTGAGGGAAAGTATCAGCCACACTGCCTTTTTGTCTCACATGCCATAGTGAAAATATAACCATACTCCATTACAGACATGTTTGTCACTGCTTGTTAATGAAAACTAAAAGAAAACATGTCTAGGTATTAGCCATGTACGTGAATACACTGTTCTACATTTAAAAAAAAGATGAAGAAATATGTCTTGTAGTGCTATAACAATGCCAAATTTTTTTATGTTTGTGGCATGTCAGTTGCTCAAGCACCTATCGAAAAGAAACCAAACTTATAAAGGATTAACGTCTCTATTTTTGGACTGAGAGAAAAAACAAAAGTTCTCTGAAACGAGGAACTTTGACATTATCATACTTTACTTTGATGTAGCAATATAGATTAGCAAGGGCTTTTATGTGGTCGAAGTGATAAAAGGCACACCGTTATAATCGATTTGAGTTGCAATTGACATGTTTATGTGTATCTAAAATGTAAGAAACTCCTCTGTTTGGTCAGTTTATGTCTCTAAAATGCTTTTTTTTTCTTTTATTTGTTTTTAATGATGTACACGATTTTTAAATTTGTACGTTTTTTTGAGGGTATGCGCAATTGGATATCAGTGTAACGTTACCCAATTTATTTTAATCGATGACCTTGACAAAGACCGTTTTGATAGTATGAGTTTGTGCCAGTTGGAGTAAAGACTGACGGTTTACTCTGGGATATGTGTGACAACCAATGCAATCTCACGACAATTCGTAATTTTTAGATTTAGTGGCTAATGCGTATTTTTTTGTACGTTATCGTTCGTACATTTTAGTAGGATTTGCTCATCCCCCAATAAGAGTTAAGGGTGCGGTTCACCTAATTAAAAAAATCGTACATTTTCATATAAATGAAATTGTATTTTGTACGAATTATAGTTAAAGATGGGGTTTGTCGACACGCCTCCTTTTAAAAATCGTACAAAATCGTAGGAATTACTACAAAGTAGGGTTAGGGTTAGGGTTAGGTGTGGGGTTTGTTGACAGACCTCCTTTTAAAATCGTACATCTTCATATAAATGAATTTAAATGAATTGGGGTTAGAGGTGGGGTTTGTTGACACGCCTCTTTTAAAAATTGTACGAAATCGTAGGAATTTGTTCGAATTAGGGTTAGGGTTTGGTGTGTGGTTTGTTGCTCCTTTTAAAAATCGAACATCTTCATATGAATGAAATTGTGTGAATGTTTACGAATTAGGGTTAGGAGTGTGAGTTTGTTGACATGCCCCCTTTTTAAAATCGTACGAAATTGTGTGAATTTGTACAAATTAAGGTTAGTTGTGGGGTTACTAGACACACCTTCTTTTAAAAATTGTACGAAATTGTATGAATTTGTTTGAATTGGGGTTAGGTGACAATAAAAGTGATTTGATTTTGATTTGATTAGGTGTGCGGTTTGTTGACACCTTTTAAAAATGTACATTTCCATATGAATTAAATTGTATGCATTTGTACGAGTTAAGATTAGGTGTGGGGTTTGTTGACACGCCTGCTTTTTAAAATCGTACATTTTCATAAAAATGAATTCGTTTGAATTTGTGCAAATTAGGTTTAGGGGTGGGGTTTGCTGACTCGCCACCTTTTAAAATTCTAATAGGGTTAGGATTAGGTGTGGGGTTTGTTGACACGCCTGCTTTTTAAAATCGTACATTTTCATATAAATGAATTCGTTTGAATTTGTGCAAATTAGGTTTAGGGGTGGGGTTTGCTGACTCGCCACCTTTTAAAATTCTAATCGGGTTAGGATTAGGTGTGGGGTTTGATGACATGCCTCTTTTTTTAAATTGTACGTCTTCATATGAATGAAATTGTATGAATTTGTACGAATTAGGGTTAGGAGTGTGAATTTGTTGACATGCCCCTTTATAAAATCGTACGTAATTGTGTGAATTTGTACGAATTAGGGTTAGGTGTGGGGTTGGTGGACACGCCTCTTTTTTAAAAATTGTACGAAATCGTATGAATTTGTATGAATTAGAGTTAGATGTGGGATTGGTGGACACGCCTCTTTTTAAAAATTGTACGAAATCGTATGAATTTGTATGAATTAGAGTTAGATGTGGGATTGGTGGACACGCCTCTTTTTTTAAAAATTGTATGAAATTGTATGAATTTGTACGAATTGGAGTCAGGTTTGTTGACATGCCTCCTTTTAAAAATCGTACATTTTCATATGGATGAAATCGTATGTATTTGTACGAATTAAGACAAAGTGTAAGGTTTGTTGACACAACTTTTTAAAATCGTACATTTGCATGTAAATGAATTCATATGAATTTGTACGAATTAGGGTTAGGAGTGGGGTTTGTTGACATCCATCTTTATAAAAATCATACAAAATTGTATGAATTTGTTCAAATTAGGGTTAGGTGTGAGGTTTGTTGACACACCTTTTAAAAATTGCACATTTCCAAATAATGAAAACGTATGAATTAGTGCGAATTAGGGTTAGGCGTGGGGTTTGTTGACATGCCTCCTTATAAAAATCCTGCAAACTCGTACAAATTTGTACGAATTAGGGTTATTTGTGGGGTTTGTTGACATGCCTCCTTTAAAACTCATTTCATTTGATTGAAATTGTATGAACTTGTACAAATTAAAGTAAGGCGTGGGGATTTTAAAAAATCCTAAATTTTCAAATGAAATCGTAAGAATTTGTTCGAATTAGGGTTATTTGTGGGGTTTGTTGACACGCCATTTTCAAATAAATGAAATTGTATGAATTTGTACGAATTAGCCACTTTTCTGACAATACGTAAAATAGTTACGTTTCCTCGTGCGATTGTGTTGGTGAAAACAGTATGCAAAGCACAGTCATGGATTCCTTTGGAGCCAGACTTGCGAATGCGGTAAAAAATGTTAAGCTTAAAAAATTGAGATTTCAGCTCAATATCTTGTATTAATGTTTAATATCATGTCAAACCAGTGACATACAGAGAGATTTACCCATGATGAAGAACTTCTAAAGATGCAACATCTTATTTGTACCAACCTCTTGTTACGCATTTTGCACATTATAGGCATATTTAATATTTATGTAGTCAGCTTTGTGCTATGCAAGAATAGCTTGAACCATATTAATTAGCTCCTCACCCCTCCTCACTGTTGTTTTCAGTATAAATATATATATATTGTAAAAAGTCAGCGACAAACTGCGTACCCTATTTAGCCATGGGACTGATGATAGGTGGCTCAGATTTGAAATGAACCATTTCAAAGAAATTGTAATGTGGCAATAAGAAAAAGATGGATTAAAAAGAATACATTTTGTGTATTATATTATGCACTCAACAATGAATAGATACGTTTAGATTGTTCTGTTGCATCTAATAATATATTTTTGATGACCTGTGTTATGTTTTAAGATTTTGTATTTTTATTTCTTTTATTATAGCATTTTATTTCGACAGATTGTGAAAGTGGTTTCATTTGGGGTTTTGCAATGGAGAAATCCATCACATACTGTAATTTAAACAATATATAAATATATATATATAAATATATTTGTGCTTGGAAAGGAGTAACTACTGACTTTAAAGGATGGACGTGTGCAGACATGTTCATAGGCACAAACAGCTGTGTGCACAAGTCCAGAGGTCATGTATGATTTATTCTGTACTGTACACTGGGAAATGGCTAATGTCTTTGTAAAGGTATGCTTTCTTAATGTTATGGCCCTGTAGAATTTGATTCTCTTCATTAGTCATACAATAAAAGAAAAAAGAAATCGAGCCATTTTGTCATTTTTGAAGCGAAAAATAATAATTGTTTAATCCTTATTGCTTTTATTACACAGTCACTCATATCTACAGAAGTCTTCAGAAAATTTAAGACATTGGAAATCACCTACTACCCGAGTTGGGACATTTGGATTTGAATTTACTACATGACTGTTAGAAAAGTATGTTCTATATAGTATGAAAGTGAGTAGTTCCAGTAGTAGTTCCAGTGAGTAGAATCCAACGTACTACATCCGCCATTTATCATTATCATTTGTCATATTTACATACGTCAAATGCGTCGCTTCACTCATATTCATGAATTATCTTGCACTGCATTATGGGATAGCATAGCGTCCATTTTATGGACATTTCTGAATGACAATGTAAAACTGGTGGAATAGCTAATGTTTCTAAGAGAAATGCCAATGGTCAACAGTGAAAGATTGACTGGAGGTTGATTGAGTATGTTCTTAAATTCTCTAAAAGATCCATGGTCTTAGTTAGATGCTGATTACCAAATTGCTTAAAAGTTAAACTGCTTTGTTTTGTTAATATTCCTTATGTACTTTAAGCATTCAGCATGACATAGACTCTCCTTTACTCGTAAAACACCATGTTTATGACTATTCTGCACATAAGAGAGAGGTAATGAAATCAAAAGACTTACAGAATAATTTTGCAAAGCCAGGTCTGAGCACATGTAGTTCTTCTTGTTTTCATTCTAGAAACAAGATGGATCTGTCAGATTCTGTACTTATTTGAGTAAAGCAATTGCACTAACTGTGTCTGACTGTCTCTTTCCCACTGCAGTGTGTTGAACACTTTATAGACAATCTTGGAACTAGGCATTGGATGATAACCGTTTACAAGGTATATCGTGGTTTGGAGAAGTCAAGGTTTTAAAACTGTCAGAATTTTCTGCTATCCCGTTCCTAAGGTATAGGTACGATTTTTTATTTACTTTTTTTTGTTGTTTTTTAGGACAACGGTATCTCCAGCAGAAAAAGTATCCAAAGATGTCATTATAAATTCTAAAGAAATCTGTGAAGCTAATGAATGATTTGAATAGTTTAGCCTGACATGTTTACTGCTCCAAAATATCTTATATGTTTCTCTAAATAAAATATATTGTGCTCAAAGGGGAAAAAGTTATTGTTTTTTACCCAGACATTTAAAAAGAGCAGATTTTAGAGCAGTAATGACAATACCGTCAAACTGTGATATTTTTTATCCAGGGTTATCATACCATCAGAATCTTATACCGGGTCATACTTGGAACTGTACACTACATTACATAATTTGGCCTCTTGGAAGGATATTGGCAAGTTCCACTGATGCAACACGCTTCTGATATTGCAGCTTTTGCAAATTTTGAGGATGAGATTCAATCTATGTGTCATGTACTCATTATGATACATGTGCTCAAGTGTTGTTCACATTTTGAAAACAGTTGATCAGTTTTAATCAGTAGAGAAAAATAGTGACGTTTTGATACTTACCAGCAGGCATAGTGTGTCAGCATGACGTCAGATTGACGCTGTACCACAACATCGTGGGATCTTGCATTTCGATTAGAAATGAAAATCAGGTTGACGTCAGAACCCAACATCAGGCCAACATCAAAGTCCAATGTTGGACAGACATTGCATTTTGGTCAGTTTCCAACGGAACCTAAAAACAACAAAACATCAATGTCTAATGATGTTACAGCTTGATGTCCTGTGGATGTTACCAATATGATGTCTATCAGATGTTGAATTTTGGTTGCCATACCCAACGAATAAATGTCACTATTTGATGTCAATATGACGTTGGTTTAAGATGTTGGCTCAACGTTGGATTTTGGTCACTTTCCAACACAACCTAAAATTAACAAATTCAAGAGTTCACACTTAGCTGATGATTGATTATGAAGCTTGTTTGGCATGCTGTCCTGGGAGAGAGCCCTAAGCTTGTAAGATCCTCGAGCCAGGGGCTTCCTCCCGTTTGCAGGGCGAGATGGGTGTTTGAGCTCAGGTAGGTCTCGAGAACTCCCCTGCTATTTATGGCTAATGACAAGATAGGGATTGCTACAGAAAGATATACTGGTGATTAAGAGCTTGTCTATGGTACTAATTTGGTTTGGTCAATTTACCTATGTCGCAAGTGTTTGGACTGTGGGAGGAAACTGGAAAACCCGGGGAAAAACGAGCACGGGGAGAACATGTAAACTCCACACAGAAACGTCAACTTGCCTGTTAGAGACTTGGACAAGTCACTTTCTTGCTGTGAAGCAACAGTGCTAACCACTGGGCCGCCATGCTGCCCTATTGAGGAAAAGAAAGGAGGAGTAGGGATGGAAGGCTGGATTCTTCAAGCCGAAGATGACCGAGGTAAGGAACTCTGGTTATTTATAATGAGTTAGGAATCATCCGATTGGTGAATCATGCATTAGCAGTGGTCAATCATAAGCACGTGATCATCTCAAAATTAGTTCAAAATAAACTTTACATATCAAAGTCATTTCACATCATTATTGGACGTCAAAATAACATTGTCCTTAGACACTGGTGACCTAAATCTAACTTAATAATAATGTCTTATGAAGTTGTGTGTCTGCTAGGTTTTATACCTGAATATACCAGTGGTTTGTGCTTACACTTGGACAGTGCATATTTCAACATTAAGTATGTTTTTCAAGCATCTTTTGAAAGCTTCTCTAATACCCTAAAATGTTAACATGTTACTTAGTGCTAAAGTGACCAGACTTTGGTCTGTTCCTACTACCTGAATTGAACAACTGTGATTTTAAAGAATGGTCAGGTTTGTAAAAGCATCTCGTTCAAAAACAATACACCAAATCTCCTGAAAAACGCTTTGAAAGCAAATTAAACTGGGTGATCTAAATTGATAACCAATTATACATAAACAGTTTACAAAATCAGAGTATGGACAGGCGGGGTTCACATTTTAGAACAAAAAGCACCATCAAGCAAAGGATTGGAGAAGACAGCAGACGAAGAGAAATAGTCCAGACAAACAAACAAGGTTAATAGTAGGCAGTAAAGAGTCAATCAATACAAACAGGGTCGAACACAGGCAGAGTAAACGGGGTAACAGTAGCACACAGAATTGTATCCAAGGCAATTAAGACTTTACAAAGGACACAGGGTTTAAACAGTCTATAAAATGGGGAACTGTTGGAAATCAGTCCTGGTTTGTGGCTCAATACCAGGTATAGTATGATATTGTCCACACTGACCGAGGACATCTCAGTCCAAACACATACTGAATCTAACTCCCCTGATCTGGAATCTAGGAGATCCCACTCATGATACAGAATAGCCTCATTATCTACAATATGGCTGGGAAGCCATGCTATCCTCTTCACTTGGACCACAGGCAGGTTTCAGCAAGGATGCATGAAAAGTGGAAGAAATACAGTAATCAGCAGGTGGCTGACAATATTATACAGGGTTTATAGGGGCTGATATAATACAGGGTTTACTCGGGATTGAGCTTTTTCAGGATGCAGGAGACAACTATCCAAAGTTGGGAGCCAAAAATAACTCTCCAAGGAAATTTTCGGGACTTGAACATTAGTAATGGTCACCTTTATCCTTTTTTCCTCTTTATTGCCTGGACAGGAGCAGGAGCTTGAATCAAAACAGTTTTCCTTTGTGTAAACCAGTCTTCAAAAGTGGGTACTTCTACATGGTGACCAGATTTCCGAGATACAAACCGTTTCTAGTTCAGTGGTCAAAATAGTATTGAAATCTCACTCAGTGTCAAAAGACATGGACAATACATTTTGTACATTTGGGGGTGTTACAACCCTATGTTGGTCTTGTCTCATCTGTCTTTTCTGTTTTGCTTAGAACACATCTAATTGGCCACTTCCAGCTTGCTTGTTCCTGATTGGCCTACAGTGTTTTAAAAAGCCATGACACTACTTCCTTGGCAGCCATCTTGTTTTTGGTCACTTGCTTTGTGTTTGTTGATACTTTTGTATGTGGTATAGGCCAGAGTTGTATGTGTTAAGTCTGAATATTGAGATTTGAGATTGAGTACTTTTTGTTTTGTGTGACTACTGAGATTGTATTGAGATTTGTGAGTACTTTTTGTGTTAGTGTTTGTTTTGTTTATGATATTTTGTTCCACTGGCTTGTTTGACCTTTGTTGCCTGCTGACATTGATTTTTGGATTGTCCTTTAAATATGATTGCCTGTTTTGTAAATAGTTTGTAAATAGTATATATATTGGGATAGTAAGGAGTTTGACGCCATTTTCTTTGTAAAACCTTTTTGACCTCTGTTTTTGTGTTAAGTAGTTAGGGTAGTGAATTGTACTTTCTTTTATTTTTGATCAGGTAAGTTAGAGATTTAACATAAAGGATTTTTTGTTTGTTATTTTGGCCTTGTCAGCTTCCGAATTCCAATCCCAATAAATCTTTGACTTCACTTTCGTTGTCTTGTCTTTCATGTTGTGCACCATCCCTAGACGGTGCGTAACACTATTTTGATTAAAACAAATCCAGTTTCAATATAAACAGGTAGCCTTTATGGCTAATAATTAATGATAGTCTTCATAGTTGTGTTTAACAGAAAAAAAAGGTTGCAGGATTAATAGGCGTATGGGAAGAACCTGCCATGTTGTTAAGAATGGACCTGTCTGAAAGGACAATGTCTGTTCAATGCTTTCACCACATCCACAAATAGAATGTTGGAGTCAGGATGATGTACAGTGAGAGCAAAGGTGAAATGACACTTTAGATTGTTGAAGGCTAGAGTAGTTGCCAATGACCTACTGAATTTAATTGTAGTCGTGGAGGTTGACCTGGTTAATCAGCTCTCAGATGTCCTGATTATCAATAATATAGACGCAGGTGGCTCGATTTGCATGGGTTCAATGTCGTCAGCGGATTGGTTTGTTTGACTGAGGGGCCTGGGTAAGTGATCCACTCTTCCAGAGTGGATAAGGTTGTCAATACTAGTGGCCAAATCAATAAATAAAGAAATAGGTGTCTGCCCTTTGACACACAAGCTCAGATTGCAGGTCCATGTTCAATCCCTGATGAAACAGTAGCTTTAATTAACCTTCTACCCATACTGTTTGTGCAGAAAGGGTGCAAAGCATAATCAACGAGGAATATATTTGAATATGTCTCTCAAATGCTGAATAAAATCTTTGGAAGAGATGTGACATCCCCATTTTCATTTGATTATATACACTTACCGGCCGCTAGGTACACTTTCCAACTGCTTGTTAACACAAATTTCTAATCAGCCAATCACATGGCATCTACTTAATGCATTTAGGCATGTAGACATGGTCAAGACAATCTGCTGCAGTTTAAACTGAGCATCAGAATGGGGAGGAAAAGGGATTTAAGTGACTTTGAATGTGGCATGGTTGTTGATGTCAGATGGGCTGATCTGAGTATTTCAGAAACTGCTGATCTAATGGGATTTTCACTCACAACCATCTCTAGGATTTACAGAGAATGGTCTGAAAAAGAGAAAATATCCAGTGAGCGGCAGTTCTGTGGGCGCAAATGCCTTGATGATGCCAGAGGTCAGAGGAGAATGGCCAGGGGTGCATTTCCCAAAAAACAACATAACTCACGGCTGAACTTTCATAGTGCGATGCATTGTTTGGGAAAAGAAAGATGTAGTGACAAGTGTTTCCCAAAACCCGTAGTTTCTCTTTCGCAGAATAATCATTTGAACCATGTTATTTATAACCTAAAATGTCCATAATGATGCTCTAAACGAGGTGGTAACACTTTCTTTAGAGAAGAACCCCATAATTTCTGTGCAAATTATGTTGTTTTACAAGCACACACTTTTGAAAAATCCAATATTAGTTTTGGTAAAAACATGCACTCATTATATTATTGAGAACATTACATATTCTATTCTAAAACATAAAATCACTTACAAAAGCTAACACATATTCTAATATCATATATAAATAAATAAATAATAAGGCTATTAAGAAATTAATTTTAATATTTATTATTTATTAGGAAATGAAAAAATCCTACTTTAATGATAATATTAATAATATTAATAATGATGATGATGATGATGATTAAGTATATAGTTCTTTTTTTAAGTCTATATTTACAATTTGACACATGGAAACCACTGAGGAAATGTTCTAACCATCAGGCCCATGTCATATACAGTATAGATACTTAATTAATAACCTACTATAAATTAAAAGCATTAACATATGCTATGTTTTTTGTTTTCACAAGCTTTGGAGACGTAACGTAAATTCATTTTTTAAATAATAGGTCATCTATAGCTTTTGTCATGAGCCACGGCTGTGTTCAAAATGACATAAATTTTTGTAAAGTGCACTGTGAAGGGAGCGCAATTGTAAACATGAAGATCGCTAAAACCGAACTGTAAAAATACTTTGAAAGCAAAATACACTTAAGAGTGAAGACTTTAATGCTTTTTTTATAATTCCAAGTTTAAATGTTAGAATGTTCTAAATGAATAGGGTATAGGGGGGATAAGTGGCAATGGAACACAACCATGAACTATGTTCTAACTACAGCTCCAGAGGTGTAGTTGCAAGCATAGAAGTTTGCGACGCAGTTTGTAAATTTTCCTTGGAACGATGGATTTGGGAAACGCCAAATCAACGATCTATGTTTGTAACGACGGAACTTGCAACCTTAGCTGGCTAACAATGGTTTTCCGAAATGCACCCCAGACTGGATCCAGCTCATAGAAAGGCTACAGTAACTCAAATAAACACTCGTTACAACCAAGGTATGCAGAAGAGTATCTCTGAATGCACAACATGTCAAACCTTGATGCGGATGGGCTACAGCAGCAGAAGACCACACCGGGTGCCATTCCTTTCAGCTAAGAACAGGAAACTGAGGCTACAATTCACACAGGCTCACCAAATTGGACAATAGAAGATTGGAAAAACGTTGCCTTGCATTTTGGAGTATCACTTAATAAAACCCTGGATGGAAATGCCAAGATGCGCATAAATTGTACTTCATATTTCATGCTGAAGTATAAATCAGCCTTAAAGTGCAAGCAGGTGCTCGTAATATCCACTTTTGCTATTTTAAGCACAGGAAAAATGGTTGGTGTGCCCAGCGCATTGGCCTAAAATGGTTGTCCTTATTCTTTTAATGAGTTATGGGTGTGTTTTGAGCATCTCCCATTCACTTTAAGAGCAAGTTGCGGTAGCGCCATGGTGGATTTACTATTGACATGGCAGACTTTGTAAGCAGACTGAATGCTCCACTAGCTAGGAAACAAATCTGCTCATGAACAAACCATCACCAAAGCCTCCTGAGGTGAAGAAGGTCTGGAAGGAGGTAAATTTTTTTTATATCTGTGTAGACAATAATAATATCTTACATATAAATCCTTTAACTTTTAACATTTAAAAAATATTTGTGTGCTGCTGTGCATCCCTGTGTGTGTATCGAGTAAGGTGTAGGTGTGTTTTAGACCAAAATCCTTGTGCCATTGTCTTTAGACCAGCTGTCATTTTGTCAATAGCATAGTTCATCAGTGGCCTTAACACATTCATTTTCTGATCAGCATGCCTATGAGCACACATATGGGTGCAAATACATTTGCTATGTAAACAAGGTGGCAAAGGACTTGAAAATGATTCTCACGCCATGCTGAAACTATCACTTGCATCGCACCTGGCACCATATTGTTCTAGATGTTTAATAGAGCCCTTAGAGTTGCTATTAGATTGGGTTAAGACTTTTTCAAACATTAAAATCTGTCTCTTATTCTCATCTTCCCAAAATATGTCTAACCATTCATGCGTAAACTGAACTGACCTACTTGCCAAACACTGACTCTCACAGTTTTTTGTTCAAATCACACTTGGAAAACAGCACAGTTGTTGTGCCTTTCATATTACAAATGTGTGATAATATCATTCTTTAACTCTGTATTGTTCAAAATGAAAGTAGCTAAACATTTGGGCTAGTTTTTGCCAGTTTCTATGTGAAATAGTCACATATGTGGAATAGTGTTATTTTGTATCCTGTAAAGAAACAACTAACAGTAAAGCTCTAATAAACTAAGTAAAGAAATTGCGTGATAATCAGAAATTCTGTGCAGCCTTGTATCAACGGTTCAGGCTGGTGGTGGTGGTGTAATGGTGTAGGGGATATTTTCTTGGCACACTTTGGGCCCATTAGTACCAACTGAGCATGGTGTCAACGCCACAGCCTACTTGAGTATTGTTGCTGACCATGTCTATCCCTTTATGACCACAGCGCACCATGTAATAAAGCGAGAATCATGGTTAGGTAACAATCTAGCAAACACGTATAATTCCTCAAAATTTCTCAAAAAATCTAAAGTATTCTCTCGCTTAATATATTAGGGTTAAACCAATGAATTCACATAGGATGCTTTGACCATGATCTTGGGTGGGACCTTTCTGAATTTTGAACAAACTGGAAGCTGATTGAGATGAATCAATAGGCAAATACACTAATGTTAAGCTGGTCGCTAAGGTAGCCCAGAAAAACGTAGATAGTAAAACATGATTTCACCAACTTCTCTGATAGTGTGGTAAGTCAAGTGCATTGTTATGTATGTGAATCCAGTGAGTGCCTAATAATTCATTGGACAGGTGCCCGAGAATAGCTAAATCTTTCACTGGTAATGTAAGAAGTTTGATGTTGCCTTTTATCCTTCTTTTTATTGATTGATTGACTGACTGATCGATTCAGACCTTCACTCAAGGCATGTGGATGTACTGTACTCAGTCTGCACACCTTTAACTTCAGGTGCCGCACAACTTGGGTTTTCTCAAAAGCAGCTGAGGCACGCACAGTTGCATAATCACGGGACTCTTTCAGGCAAGCCTTCGTGTGCTTACCTCATCATTTCTAACCCTCCCCAGACTTCCTTGGTCATGATGCATGAGGAAGCAGAGGAGGGCTGCGGATGTGAGAGATGGTTGTTACACAAATTCTACTATTACATAAATTATGAACAGTGCAGACCATGTTATAATTTAAGTATTTAATGATATGAACCCAATAAGAAGAAAATGGTGGTGTTTAGGGTGCTGAGCAAAGCCAATGTTCTTTTTAAAAGCCGATCTGGGCCAGCTTTGGGGTGTTTTCTATAAAACTAATGGTGTTGTTGTTTCATCATATTATTTTTCCCTGATGTCTGCTTAAGATGGAAAACTGAGTGGTTCAGAGGGTGAACGCTCCTGAAGCACATGGCTTGAGCAGTCAGTAATGCTGGTAAGTATTTAAAAATTTATTTTAGTAACTTGATTCTGCAAAACCACAGGACTGAAACGACAAGAATCTTTTTACGAAACTTCTAAAATTGTATTTTTAATAGTTTATTTTTAAATTAATTAATTTACTATATCTGTGTGATAGCAGCTCACTCGAATCACATGCAGTTACTAAAGTCAGAGATGGAAGGCAGAGATCATTTGTGGGAGATTGAGGGGTGGAGCGCAACGTATCTGAATAGCACGCGGGGGTGGGGTGGGGTTCATGTGTGCAAGACATTTCTGAAGACCGGGAGGGGTTGGGTTGTGCGACGTATCTGAAGAGCGAGGAGGAATGCAGTGGAGAGGGGAAGCGCGAAGTACTTGAGTATTTAAGACACGTGATTTCCGGGAGATTATCATTCGTTTGTGGGCATCCGAGAGTCTGTATGCATTTGCAGGAGACTCCTGGAATTTCCGGGAGACTTGGGATGTCTGCCATTAATCATTTTTGACATTTTTTTTGTAGGAAACCACCTAGATCTAATGTAAATATACCACTGCTCCACAGATCACACTGATCAACTTTCCCTCAAATATCACCGACCCTTCAGTTAACATCTCTCAGTCCTGTTAAACGACACTCAATCCTCTACATTTCACAAAATGTTCATTGTATAAAGCACTGTTGAGTTAAAAATGATGTCCTTTGGCATGGCCTCTTTTGAATTAATTTAGGATCATCCTCAACTTCTTGTCTACTGTCTATGGGAGTGGTTCTCAACCAAGTTCCTGGGGCTCCCCAACACTGCATGGCAGGGCACAGTTGAGAGCCACTGCTCTATGGTTCCAGCCTCATCTTTGCCCTAATCTTCCCTTATCACACTAACAGTGCTGCTGAATAATCTGCCATCATTTAAAATCAATAATTGCTGTACTTTTTATGTTCTAATATTTTGAAGAGAGGTGGAAACCAGTAACCGCTTACAGAGTATTTCTTTTTCCTACTATGGATGTCGATGTTTGCAGGATTTCAGCTTTTGTCAAAACACAGGGGTTGGGCATTGAATCTGAAATGCCTGGTTTTAGACCACACTTAGAAATTAGTATGGTGTGGGGTCTCCTTTTGCGGCCAATAGAGCATTAATTCATCTTGCAAGTGACTGATACGAGTCCTGCACTGTGGACAGAGGGATTTTGAGACATTCTTCTTGCAGAAAAGTAGCCAGGTGACTGTGTGATGCTGGTGAAAGAAAACATTTGCTGACTCCTCTAAAACACCCCACAGTGGCTCAATAATATTTGGTTCTGGTGACTGTGCAGGCTATGGGAGATGCTCAACTTCACTTTCATGTTCATCAAATCACTGTCACCAGTTTTACTGTGTGTATTGGTGCATCATCATCCTGATACACAGCACAGCACTAGGATGCAATGTTTGAACCATTGGGTGCATATGGTCCTCCAGAATGGTTCAGTTGTTCTTGGCAGTGACGTGCCCAACTAGTACAAGTATTGTGTCTGGGTGGTACGCTTTTTTGGGGTTTTTCCACACTATAATTCTTCAAGATGTGGGAATAACAGTGAAGGTGGACTCATCAGAGAACAATACAGGTTTCACATTGTCCACAGCCCAAGATTTTCTATGCTGGCACCATTGAAACCAAGTTAGCACCCGGACATCCCTTTCAGACATCTTCCTCTTTCTTCCACAGTTACTCCTGGTAGTATGTTGACATTACCCTGGACACCGTGGCTCTTGGTACATCACAAGACTAGACTTGCTGTCTTGGTCACAGACACACCAACAATTTCTCCTCTTTTGAACTCTAATACTTCACCCACAATGTTGAGTGCATTGCAATATTTTAAGCAAAACTGTGCTATTACTCTGACAGTTAAACCTTTACACTCTGCTCTTACTGGTGGAATGTGCAATCAACGAAGATTGGCCACCAAGCTGGTCAAATTTCACCATGAACCCTCCAACACTAATTGACCAGTGCTTCAGCTTTATTTTCCAGCCCCTGTATCTTCTTTTCTGTTCAACTGAAGAAAGAACCTCATAAAGGTTTGAAACTAGGTTTGAGATAGGGCAAATGCTTTTTAGATGGGGGACTACCATTTTAATATATGTCTAACTTAATGTTTATTTCATTGTTGTTTGACATATTTGTTGTGTAAACAGGTGGTAGTCAGATTCATTGCATTTAGAAGAGGGATGGCGGCACAAAAAAGCGCAGACCTGCTCTCTTAAGCAGTTACTCATGTTACAAAGGATGTGATCGGGGACACGCTGGACTTATTATCAGCAGCTGAGAAGTTAATTGATCTTCCAGGAGCCTCAAGCCACTCAGGGACATCCAGATCTACTGAAGGCTCCATCAGCCTGATGAAAGACTTTGTCAGTGCACAGCAGCAGAGGGAGGAGATTTTGCTAAAGGAAGAATAGAAACTAAAGAATCTAACTAAATCTAACTGAAGAAAAACTATAAGCAACCAGTCAACCCTCTCTTTGGAGAAATAGTAAATAGTTAAGTTGATTCTAAGGGCCCACACACTTTAGGGGCCCCCAGAGTTACTATTAGGAGGCCCAGTCTCATCAGGATGTCAGACTCCTCCTACCCAGCCTATTTGATCTGTTGCCCTCAAGTAGGTGCTACAAATCTATTAAGAAGCGAACCTCCAGGCTCAGGGACAGCTTTTTCTCTTGGGCCATAAAATCTAAAATCTAATGGTCTCATTTAATATCCATTGAAGGCAACTGACAATGTCCTTCGCGGCATTCTGTGGAAGGTGCTCTGGAAGTATGGGGTCAGAGGTGCTTTGTTAAGGGCTGTCTCATCCCTGTATGAACAGAACAGGAGTTTGGTTTGCATTCCTGGCAATAAGTTAGCCAGTTTGTCACCAATTTTGTTCATAATTTTTATGGAAAGAGTCTGGCCTTGGGCCAGAGTGGGGGTCTGGTTTGGGGACTACAGAATTTCATCTCTGTTATTTGCAGACAATGTTGTTCTGTTGTTCTGGCTTCATCGAACATGGACCTTCATCATGCACTGGAGCGGTTAGCTGCCGAGTGCTAGGTGCTCCACAGGAAAAAGGTGGTTTGCCATCTACAGATTGGAGGAAAGTCCTTACCCCAGGTGAAGAAGTTTAAGTATCTTGGGGTTTTGTTCAAAAGTGAGGGAAGGATGTGGTCAATGTACCAGTTCATTGTGGTAAAGAAGTAGCTGAGCCGAAAGGCAAAGCTCTCAATTTACAGGTCAATGTACGTTCCTAGTCTCACCTATGGTCATGAGATTTGGGTCATGATCGAAAGGACAAGATCTTGGGTACAAGCGGCCGAAATGAGTTTCCTTCGCAGGGGGAGTTTCCTTATAGATAGGGTGAGGAGCTCTATCTCCCGGGAGGAGCTCGGAGTAGAGCCGCTGCTCCTCCACATCGAGAGAATTAGCTGAGGTGGCTCGGGCATCTGTTTCGGATGCCTCCTGGACGCCTACCTAGGGAGGTGTTCCAGGCATGTTCCACTGGGAGGAGGCCTTGGGAAGACCTAGGACATGCTGGAGGGACTATGTCTCTCGGTTGGACTGGGAACGCCTCAGGATCTCACCCGGAGGAGCTGGAGGAAGTGTCTAGGGAGAGGGAAGTATTGGGTTCTCTCCTGAGACCGCTGCCCCCCGACCCCGGAAAAGCGAATGAAAATAAATCAATGAACAATGATAGCATTCCTTAGTAATAATATAATTAGCATCTCTTACTTGACTTAGTTCTTTGTATTTGCATTGCATTCAGGGCTGTCCCTGTACATCTGGGCACCCTAAGCAAAATAATTTTGGGGCCTATACCTTGCTTTAAATAGTGGAGAACTGCCATTGCAAACTAGTAATTGTAAACTGTATACATCTAACGTTTAACCTCATTGTCCACAGATATTTTATTCCTTATTAAACACAATCAATGAAACAGAGTTTTTTTTTATATAATTATATGTGCACAAGTATTCTCAGTGAATGCAAATATAAATGTTTTCTGCAAAGAAACACCTCAGATCACCACTTATTAACAGTTAGGCAGGCCAAGGTCACTAACCACAACAATGCCTACTCATTTCTAACAGTGCAAACTAATTAAAATAATTCAAAAGAAGCAAGAGTTAAGATGGAAAAACATATAATAGCAATACACAGGCAGGCAGCCGTTTTATAGTGTGTCTCTGCTCTGGTTTAACCTGCTTCTTTAAAACTGCATTTCATAACTGGAATCGCATGTCATATCTGATAGCTGAAATTATGTTTGAGGTTTCAGTGCTTTACTCAGTGCATATCATTTGGGATGGAAGCTATTTCATATTTGTTGGGTTGAAAAGAGATATTGTAGTGCAATTGTAAATAACTTTTACCTCACTGCAGAAGCTGTTGCCGCATACATTTCCCCTCGGGGATGATATGACACTTTCAGAAGGTGGTGTGTCAAAGCAGCTTTTGATAAAAGAGAATAGCAATATTCTTCCCATCATTGTATCCTTCTCAATATGTCATCCCTTTATTAACCAATTTTTCATTTTTTGAACATCTTAATATTTATGAAGCAGGTTTACACAACAAAATAATGTAATGAGAGGAAGAAAGGCTCTTTTTCAAACCCCTCCAAACTCCCTGCATTCCTTACATAATTGTAATGATTTATAAACAATGTTTGAGATTCAGATGCGGTAATGTCTGGAGGAAGGGAAGTCTGGGGTTCTTTCCTAAGACTGCTGCCTCCACGACCCAGCCCCGAATGAATGAATGAATGAATGAATGAAAATGAAAGCAGTGCACCCTCCTGAATTTTGAACACACTTTGGGGTGTCCATGAGCCCAGTCAGAGTATCTGTGTGAGCCGATTTTGTGGCTTTCTTTGGAAAAAACGAGAACATCAAGGGCAAACTCCCCTGTCCTGCTCACCTCCCTTTTCAGCGCTACCTTTTAAAACGTCATTGCTCAAACGATCGACCTGACAATTCAACCTGAAAATGACTGACTTAAGCGTGGCCGTGAGCAGCAGAAATGTTGACTCGTGAGAGACATTCTCCACGTTGATTGGCTGAGAAGATGTGATGTAAGATGAGATTCTCCTCACAGACAGTAGACAAAAGATGCAGCTAGATCAGTAAGTATAGAAGCCCCATAAGATTCTGAAATTATCGTACATTATACGATTTTTTTTCATTATTGATCGTACAGAGGGCGAAATTATTGTACAAATACACCACAACTAGAGAAATATTCTTCGCCCACTTTGAAACATTAATTAATTCATTTTTTTTATTTAAATGACTCAGAAAAACTTCACCATGTACTCGGAGAGGATGAATTGATGTCTAGACTAGCTGCAAAATATGTATACACCCTACACACCATAAGAAATGTCATTTAGGTTCCTGGGCACCACCATCTCTCAGGATCTGAAGTGGGACATTCACATAGACTCTATTGTGAAGAAATCCCAGCAGAGACTGTACTTCCTTCGCTAGCTGAGGAAGTTCAACCTGCCACAGGAGCTGCTGGTACAGTTCTACTCAGCTGTCATCCAATCCATATGTATACACCCTACACACCATAAGAAATGTGAATTGTGTAATGTAAATTCATGTGTCTTATTTAAATAATCTAGACTTTTATTATTATTATTATTATTATTATTATTATTATTATTATTATTATTATTATTATTATTGTTATATTTATCAAATATATTATCAGTTTTTTGTCATTTATTTCTTATTTACTGTATTATTATTATTATTATTATTATTATTGTTATTATTATTATATTTATCAAATATATTATCTGTTTTTTTGTCATTTATTTCTTATTTACTGTATTATTATTATTATTATAATTATTATTATTATTATTATTATTATTATTGTTATGTTTATCAAATATATTATCTGTTTTTGTCATTTATTTCTTATTTACTGTATTATTATTATTATTATTATTATTGTTGTTATGTTTATCAAATATATTATCTGTTTTTTTGTCATTTATTTCTTATTTACTGTATTATTATTATTATTAGTATTATTATTGTTGTTATTATTATTATTATTGCTATATTTATCAAATATATTATCTGTTTTTTGTCATTTATTTCTTATTTAATTTATTATTATTATTATTATTATTATTATTATTATTATTATTATTATTATTATTGTTATATTTATCAAATATATTATCTGTTTTTTGTCATTTATTTCTTATTTAATTTATTATTATTATTATTATTATTATTATATTTATCAAATATATTATCTGTTTTTTTCATTAATTTCTTATTTACTGTATTATTATTATTATTATTATTATTATTATTATTATTATTATTATTATTATTATTATTTTATTTGATGATTTATTTGTCAATATATTCACAATGCTTTGGGAATACTTGAACTTGAATAGGCAGTGAATGAGAGGCGACCAATTGCAATCTTCATCCTGTTAGCGAAATTAAATTTGTACCATTGACTTTCAAAATACGTAGCATGTTGCTAAATTCGCTGGTAGAATGCAGATGACTGACTCAAAGGAATAGTGAGATAAGAAAGAGAGAGAGAGACAGAGAGAATGACACTTTCTTGGCTCCCTCACATATTTTAGAAGCTGTCTGTAATCATAAATATGCAAATCTATTCCACTCCACGTTTTTTGAATGCCCTTTGTAAAAACTGAGCAAATAAACAAAAAAGTGTTGACAAATAATAGCCCAGCATTCTGATTGCATTAGATACTGTGCTGTCCAAAACCCAATATCTCTGTTTGCACATGGAGTGCATATCAAACTGATATGTGGGAATAACCTATGAGAGCAGTGCCTCCAGCAGGGGGAGATGTTGCAACAGCTGTCCGGTAACACTACAGAGACTGTCAGTCAAAAGAATAAGACAAACAAACAGAAAAAGAGAGAAGAGAAGGACAATCCTTCCAGTCATCCCACTTCATCCCTCCCTGTTCTCCCGTGATAGACAATTTAAAAGAAGTCCCTAATGCCAGTGTGGTGTAGTTTGGTAGTTCTCAGGAGAAGGTACAAGAGAGAGCGGATATGCACTGAAGAAGAACGAGGCTATGGGTGATGGAGAAGTGTGACTCTCATTAAAGAAAAGGGATTCAAAACAGTCCAACTGTGTCCGCTTGTTTATTGGAGTGACTTCACCACAGACAGAATTCTGGAGGGAAAGTAAAATATTCATGGTGAGAGAAAAAAACACATTGAGAACTGTCATATGACGTAGGGGCACGTTTTCAGAATGAGCCTTTGTTGGTTGCTTTGGTGCTGAGGGATTGACATGCACTGACCAATACTTGTATATGTACATGACCGACGGAGGGTCGTGTAACAAGGCGTGGCCTAAAGAGAAAGGTAAAAAAGTAATGCGAGATTTATAAATCCCAGCTGGGTGCATTTTCTTTTGTTGCAAAAAGAGGACCTATGATCACCCTAGCTCAAATTTCATTCAGAACTATTACTGAATGTAAAAACAGCTAAAAAAGAGACAGTGCACCAGGAGAGTATCTACAGCCATACCTGCCAACTGTCCTGTTTTTCCTGGGAATCTCCCGTATTTCAGACTCATCTCCCACCACCCTCCCGTCTTGTTATTTCTCCCGGAAAACTCCTGTAATTTCAACCATTGCCCCTTCCGATTCCTTCCCCCCCCACTCCAGTCCTCAGCATTTTGGTACGATCTGTGAAACCCCCGGGTCGCCAACATTGGTACAGGATCCGATGGCAGTGGTGGCTTTAAACTTGCTTCATAGTAGTTACTAACACAACAGTACACAGTACCCGGTTCTCAACAGTGTCATTCAGACACCTCACCCCCGAACCTAACCACCCCGCTCTCCCGGATTTTCAGGGACCAAATGTTGGCAGGTATGTCGACAGCACATATCTTTTTTTCTGCATTTTGTTATGTTTCAGCTGTATTCACTTGTACATACAGGGGTGTAGTAGGTGGGGGCAAAAGGGTGACAAACATCCCCACTCCCCTTAAGTTCAGAGATCGCTAACGTTTTACTCATCATCACCAATCACTCCCCCACCAGCCCCGCTCTTATTTCTGAGATCGCTAACGTTTTACTCATCTACCGACCCCCCTCCCCCGGGTCTTCATTTTTTTCTGGGGGGCCTTTGTGGAATTGTTGTGCATAGTGCTCAAATTCCTGGCTATGCCCCTCTGTACATATGCATTCAAGTTCTTTGCTCGATACTCTGGTGAAGCACATTTGGCACCAATTACAGCCTCAAGACTTTTTAAGCATGATGCTACAAGCTTGGCACACCTATTTTTGGACTTTTTAGCAGTACCTCTCAAGCTCCATCAGGCTGGATGGAGAGCATTGGTGCACAGCTATTTTCAGCTCTCTCTAGAGATGTTCGGTCAGGGGTTGCAATATACTTTGAGTCTAACCTAAACTGTTCCTGGATACATTTGTAATACACTGGTTGCTGGGCTTTTGAAAGTTCATGCTTACCGAGATTTGTTCTTTGCAAGTTCTTGGCTATTTTCTAAGTGTGTTAAGGCCACTGGATAGAAGAGTCAGGTGTTATGTACCTTATTTAAGGAGTGCATGTGTTTTATTTCATGTAAAATACGTTTGGTATGTGTTTTTCTCTTTTGTTGCTGTTCTGGTTCCCTTCTCTCCTCTAACTCTCCTACAGGGCTTGTTAGTGTGCAGAGGTGCAGTGAATTATGATGACATCATGTGGACTTGCCGGCATTCCTGCAGAGCTTATTTAATCCTGGCTGAAAGTTTGTTTGGAGAGTCTCCTCTCTCCAGACTTCATTATTGATTTTTTATTTTATTTTATTTTTCTGTGATCTGACAATTGTACTCAGGCGTTTAGGCAAGAGGGTGTCCTTTTTGATTTCTTCTCAGTTTTTTCATGTTCTGTGGTCAGCATCAGTCAGCACAGTGTGTATCGCAGGATGTGCAATTTTGGGTTGGGAATTTAATTGACCAGGGGCCACAGTTCAGAAACAAAAACGGGATTTGTGAAGTTTAACCAACCCAGGCTCATTCCGAAAACGTAGTCCCGAGGACGTTTCTGGAGGCCGCAAATTATGTAGCCGGAGGTACGTATGGCTGCATTTCGTTTTTTAAGCGAACGCTGCTGGGCGGTATGACGCCGTTCCTTTTAGCGCTCGCCGGCTGCCCGGTTACCTTCGTGTGGAGGGCTTTCCTGCCCTGGAGGACTTTACCAGTTTGTCCGGTTAGCTTGTTCTGTGCGTCGGCGGACTCGAGACGCAAGAGAGGAGCTGATGACGACGAGCAGGTTCAAGTCCGGGGAAGAGCGGTTCCAGAAATCAGGTAAGACTAAAACAGAACCCAAGAAATAAAGCGAAGAGGTTCATAACAGGGTAAGAATGTGTTAAAATCCGAAAACAGGGAAAAAAAATTAATAAAAATCGGACGAGGGCTTTTCTTTTTTGGACGACTTTTGCAAATCGTTGGTTGGGTTTAGGGCGTGCGGGTCGATCGGTAAAATTGGTTGGGTTCGGGGAAGGAGGAGGGTGGGTCGGTCGGTCGCCCAGTCAGTCATTCAGCCAGTTGGACAGACAGACGTTCGTTCAACAGTGGCCTCTGGTGGGTTCACGCGAGAACAGCGCGGGCGCGAACGCCACTCGCGGGAGACGCCCGAGAAGCCAAAAAGGCGCACACAGCGGCCTCTCGCGGATTCGCGAAAACCAAAAACTGCCAAAATGCGTACCTCCCGGGACGTATTTCGCTGTCTCCAGAAACGTCCTCGGGACTACGTTTTCGGAATGAGCCTGGGTTGAGTTTAACAGTAATGGAGTGAACAGTTTTTTTGCCTGCATGTGTTTTTAATGCCTGGGAGAGACACAATAAATGTGTACTATTCATAACTTTAGTCTGTACCTGAATACAGTTAGACTCATAAACCATAAAGAACTGTTTATTTCATTTGTACCTTTGCTCTATTGAATTTATCTATGCTTGTAATTTGTTTATTATATCTTATGCCTGGTTGACTCCCCCGCAAGATCATCCCAGTTGTAATTCTTTACAAATAGAGCTATTTAAGCCGATTAATTTAGTTCGATTGTATTCATATTACAAGATATATTACAGAAAAACAAAACATTGTGCAGAAACGTTGTTTCGAGGGGCAGGGAAGGTTATGTTATCTGACAAAAGATCACGAGGGCAATCATGTTTTTCAAGACAATGAATGTATTAGAGAATGTATTTGTTTATAGCCATTTTTTTTTCTTTGATGATTGGACAATGAAGAGTGCGGGACAGAAATGGTGGGGAATGGTGGTGTTTGGCGTGGATGGTTGTGTCATGGGGCACTTAGTCCTTGACTGGAGTTGCCATCTGGGGCAATTGTACCAAGGGTACATGGCATTGTCCATTAAAATATATTCTGAAGGGCCACGCTGAGCTAAAAGTTGATAACTGGTGCCAAAAGTGGACCAGTGAGAAGAGCAGGGGTCAGGTGTAACAAGGGATGGGAGGAGAGTTATATTCAGAGAGTTTATTCAGGGTAGTTGGTTTGTTGATTGATTGAGGAGAGGGGGTGAGTGTAATTGTGATTTATCGCGTAGGAGTGATGTATCGCTTCATGCAAATATAGTAAATGACTTTGGTCTTGGCTTGTGGATTGAATGCTTCATGAACAGCAAAATCTACAGGGATGAAGTGAAGTGGGCCTTCTTTTGAGTGTAAAATTTCATAAGGATCCACCCAGTGAGTATACAGTTTATTATGCTTGTTCAATGAGTATCAGGGCGTCTGCCTTGTACAGGGTCTATTTGTGAATGATCACTGGACACCAATTGTAAAACAGGTATTTATGCCTGAAAACTCTAAAGAAAGAAACAGCATCACAGACTAACCTAATCCGCATTTGACCTGTTGTAACCATTTCACAAAACCCGCGCGACCTGAGAAAAGGAGATGGAAGAATCAGAAGAGACAGTATAGAAAAATGCTGGGGTTTGGTTATCCAAACAGGTTACCACTCGGTCCTCAACCGGCTGAGTAATCTGATGATGATGTGCTGGAAGCCCTACGGAGGAATCTATCCACCATATTCTAGTGTCCAGTGATGGTTCCTCCAACTAGCTGAATGCTCTTGTCTCCTGCTCCACTCCTGCTTCGGTGGATGGTAGCAGGCCTCTGCTCCTGGCAGATGGTGGCAACTCCCCCGGCCTTTGCTGGGATGGCTCCTGGCTTTCCCCACCGGTCCCCTGCTTTTCCTCATGTAGGGAGACAGAAAGCAGGTAGACCGCTCCTTCACCAGCCTCTAGCCACCATGGCACCCCGTGGAAGACAAACGGGTTCTCCCCCACTCGGGTTAACTCCCAAACACTCGCTCTCCCTCTTAGCAGCGAGGGCATCTGGACAACTTGTCCTTCCATCTCCCAGAATTTGGCCCCACTACAATAAAACTAAATGGTCACCTGGGCATTGGGAAGAAGGTGGAGAACTGACTAACCTTTAAATAATTTAGGGAAAAACAAAACAAACAGACAGCTCCTCACGGAGACTGCCACCAAACTGAAACCAAAAGCAAAACATAACGTGTCCGGGCCTGGACATCTCTCGCCTTTCACTGCTGTATCTTCTCCTTTTATAATCCAGAGCTCCTCTGTGGGACTTAGGCTGGTGCGCAACACAAGTCATATTGTTCCCACTAGGTACTAGGCACAGTGGGGCCAATGTCCCTACAAGATCCAAATCCCTTGCATTAGAAGTATAACCTTCCATTATGCATAGCAGGTTCTCTATTTGTGCAGTGGGAGGTATTCGCTTTGGGCACCTCTGCCATTTCACTTCAAGGATGAACGCCTACTGACCCATCTGTGACATAGCTTGCTCCTTGTTGTCTGGCCTCCATAGGGCTCTACGTCATGGATGTGCAGCAAATTGTGCTCCAACCTTACTCAACTGCAGTACACAAGTTACACAAGTGCAGCAGTGAAATGCATACTAAAACAAACTCCCAAACCTCAGGCTATTCCAGAGTTTAGGAGCCATAAATGAGAAGGCTCGACCTCCTTAACTTGACTTTGCTATTCTAGGTACTACAAGAAGCCCTGAGTTTTGAGATCTTAAAGAGCAGGTTGGATTGTAGTGAGACAGAAGGTTGGTTAGATAAACAGAAGCCAGATTATTTAAAGTTTTATAGGTAAAAAGCAATATTTTATTAGCAATACAGAACTTAACAGGCAGCCAGTGTAAGGAGGATAAAATTGGGGTGATATGATTATATTTTCTAGACCTGGTAAGAACTCTGGCAGCTGCATTTTGTACTAGCTGAAGTTTATTAATAGAGGATGCTGGGCAACCAGCGAACAGAGCATTACAGTAATCCAGCCTAGGAGTCATAAAAGCATGAACTAGCTTTTCTACATCTGAGACGGATAGCATACTTCGTAACTTAGCGATATTTCTCAGGTGAAAAAAGGCGGTTTTTGTGACATGGGAGATATGATTTTCAAAAGTTAAATTGCTGTCTAATATAACGAGTCTCTTGCTTATATAACAATCGTGGAGTTGCTTCATTTAAACCAATATAGTGCATTAAGATTGTTGTCTGTTATTATTTCATTTATGATAAGTGCTTTCGGTGCTAGTGACCTGATGTTTAGGAGACAAAGCTTTAAAAATATATTTATTTTCCCTTTTTTGCAGTTTTTCTGGTTTGATTCTTAATAGATTTTTTTCTAGAGCATGCAGTAAGTTTATTTATTGATCTAATAATACGAGGAAAAGACACAGTCTCTCTAGAGTTAGCCAGATATGCATTACTGTGATTTAAGTTGGACGAGAAAGAGTCTATATGGTAAAATGTTTGTCAATGCATGCACTGTTTTTTCCTTTCTGATTGGCCAACATGGCTGGGTTCACACCACACTTGGAAGGTGAGAATGAGGCAAATTCTGCATGTATGCAGCAAACATGTTGTGTATTTCGCGTCCTCCACACCGAAGGATGATAATCCACCTCTTATTACATTTGCGTTAACATGTGTGCCAAGTACTTGTGAAAATACTTAATTTCCTGTTTGGAGTGAACCCAGCATAACAGTGTCATTATCTCCGCCTGTTGGTTTGCCGTGCCTTTAAGATTCATTACAGTGCATTTTTATGTGGACAGAGAATTTTTTAAATGAAAGTGGGGAAAACTACCCATGTATGTGTGAACATGGCCTTATACTCCAATACATTTCCTTGAGTTCTTGTTCTGTGTTAGCTTGAGGTAGACTGTAAACAGCTCTATGGCCTCTGTAAATTCAATAGGCAAAGAAACAGAACCATGAGGTATTCCCAATCAGGGCAAAGGTATATAGCGAATAGACAGGTTTATATCAGGCCTATGATGCAGCATTACAGTACACAGAGCTTGTTGTCCAGTGACTGAACATTAGCCAGCAGAATGGTGGGAGGCAGAGGTCAAAAGCCGCAGTGTCTCAGTCTGAAGAGTCAGTCTTTTCTCTTTTCCGGCTGTATTTACATCATCATAGCCATGGGATCCAGACAAAGGGCTCTGCTTGTAAACAAAGCATTTGCATTAAGAAACTTAAAGAGTCCATTTCTAAAAGTGTATCTGTCATTGGCAATAAGAGTATAAACATCCAGCAAGAAAAAAAAAACAGTAACACACAAGAAAATGCAATGTTTGGTGGGAGCTCGGAACACATGGCCATACTCTCTGCCATCTTTGTGGAGGACATTAGAACCTTTTCCCTTTTTTGTATTCCTTCATGGTCGTACTCCCTCTTGCCAAATGAACAGACTATAATTTATTCCTGGCTGCATTACAAGTCATTTTGTTGACTGACAGTTGATATTTTAATACAACTCCTACTAATTGAGGGAATATATTACATCAGTATTGGTTATGGAGGAACTGTGGCCTGGATGAGTCCAGATCAATTCCCAGAAATGAAAGCAGAAGCGCGACTGTCCTTGTAATGAACAAGCACACTTGCTACAAAGTGGAAACAACTCTGTAAACGTGAATCAAGATTGAATCTAGATTAAATACCTATCTTTTTAGTAAAGCATACACAGTAGGTGAGCGGGCTTGACAACCACCTGAAGGACACACTCCTCCTGTCTTAATGCACCAGACATTTTGTTAGAAACTCTCATATGCTTTACATATTTGTTTCTATATTTGTTTATATAACTACTATTTTCATTTATAACACTTATTACGAATATGGCCGATCAGGCACATAATTATTTTGCTTTTGTTGAACAAATGTGTCAGCAAACACAGCGTCAGCTTCTCCTATCCAGAAAAGACTGGCTGGTCAGTTGTAATCCGATTCCAAGGTATTTACGACACAAAGGAATGTGCTCAGAACGCTAGTTTTGAGCTAGTTTGTGCTCAAAATGTGCCTAGAAGCTAGTTTTGCAACAAGTCTCTATTCTCGTGTATTAATATTATGGTTTTAATACTTCTGCTATCAATGTTTAACTCTATACAAGCTCATAGATAGTTCACGTTTGATGCCCCTGCAAAGCTAATTTGGTGTACTGAATGATTGTTTACATTTCATGTTAATATGTGTGCAACATATTAACATTTTAGGAAACTTGAAAATTTCTGCATTAGTTTACACCAAGAATGCAAATTACCCTACTTTGAAAACCAAGAGTTAAACTTCTCATTGGTCAACTCGGCTCTGAAGGGTGGGTACAAAACCATCTTTATAAAAGCTTGTGACCTACAGTCACCACCCAGAGAGAGTAGAAGGTCCAGACCAGAGAAAGACTTGAATTCAGAAACCAGGAGAACCCCAGAAGACTCCAAGGAGTAGGCGGGGACTCAGACAAAATGGGTTATTCGCACAGCTCAGACATTCCCATCTCCGATGCCTTTCTTTCTTTCTTTCTTTTACATCGAGAGTCTGCTTAAGTTTAGTGTGCTGCGAAACCACAAGTCGACACGACCAGTCCCTTTTGCCACCTCAAAACTTGAAACGACAGACTCCATCCCACTCCAAGCCTCGCGAGTACAAAAGAAGTGAACACCAGCTAACCACATGCTCAACAGAGGGAACGCAAGTAACACTTCCAGATTAGCACTGAACTGGTGTAAACTAAATGTATACCTAAAGAGAATGGTTAAATTGATTATTTGTGGTTCTCTTGGTTTGGTCTTTGGCCGAGGTTTTTCCATCATTACATTCTCTCAAACTCTTATTTTGCTTTCTTTACTTTTCTCTACACTTGTATATGAATGTGTGTTTGTTAGGTGTTCGTTAAGGAGAAATGGAGTTTACAAGTTTATGCAAAATGGTTCAGGAGTTTAGGAGAATGGCCGTAACCTACAGAGCCTTGTTTCTCTCAAGTTTTTTTTCCATCACTTGGTGAAGGAATTGGTCAATTGGTGAAGTTTTTTCCACACCACTGTCACCACTGGCTTACATGGTTCGGGACTTGTGGAGCTGTGCATCGATGGATTTGCTCTTATGTGTTTGGACTTTCAGCAGTGAAATTTAAACCACACTAAACTAAACTAAACTGAATTTCAACTCTGAAAATTGGACTGACACATTTTCAATTTACTAGAACTTCAATGTTAAGCTGCTTTGACACAATCTACATTGTAAAAGCACTGTAGAAATAAACATGAATTGAATTGAATACATTCATTCATTCATTTTCCTCAGGTTTAGTCCCTTATTTATTAGGGTTACAGTTAGGGTTAGGGGTTAGGGCCATAGTAGAATCATCCGCCAACTACTCCTGTATTTGTTTTACGCAGCAGATGCCCATCAAGCCACAACCCAGTACTGAGAAATACCCATACCCTCTCATATTTACACACATATACACTACTGCCAATTTAGTTCATCCAATTCACCTATAGGGCATGTTTTTGGACTGTGAGGGAAACTGGAGCACCCAGAGGAAACCCACACCAACACAGGGAGAACATGCAAACTCCACACAGAAATGCCAACTGGCCCAGCCGAGGCTCGAACCAGTGACCTTCTTGCTGTGAGGTGACAGTGCTAACCACTGAGCCACCGTGCTGCCCCTAGGTACTACAACTGAATGTACTTGACGTTAGAAAAGTGCATACTATATAGTGTGGATGTGATAGTATGAATGGAACTCAGACGTACTATTAGTCTTTATGACCTACTTACGTCATATGCATCACTTCATTCCCATTCATGAATTCTCTTACAGTGCATCATGGGATAACGTAGCGTCCATCAGATGCTCACTTCAGAATCATGCTGGAAGTAGGAGATCACCCGGGTACTTCTCACCTACTGATTTTAGAATACTATGAATTACAGCCTGATCTCACGAGAAAACGTAAGTATTTTACGTTTTGTCAGTTTAGTGGCGAATTTGTACGAGTTCAGTCGTACGAAATTGTACGAATTTAAAAAGTAGGCGTGGCACCTAAACACAACCGTCATTGGGGGATGAGCAAATCATACTAAATTGTACGAATTAGATCGTACAAATTTATACGAATTAGCCGCTAAATCAAAAAGTTACGAATTGGCGTGAGATTGTGTTGATGAAATCAGACTGACTACTCGGCTCGCATACTGTTTTTATTGTACTATATAGTATAAAGTATGCGATTTCGAATGTTTCCGTGAAATTTTGAATAATATCTGCGACTGAGACAGCCCTTAAAAATGGCTGACTCCCTGATCAGTGCCCTGACTTCCGAACAAGGGAGCTGATTAGGACACAACTTGAGGTGTTGCTTTTTTTTTTGTAAATGAATGTAGTGAGCTTATATAACAGTCTCATTGACTCCTACGAGAGAACGCAGAACATTATTCCTGACACACCAGCCCGGCCACTGCCTCCAGGCCTTTTTACACTAGGCAGGTTGCTGACTGACAGAGAATCAGATACCCCACTAACAGAAGCCAAGGGCATCAATATCTTTGCAAAGCCCAGAGCGAGTCTGCTCTAAAGTGCTGGAAGCTCATCTTTCCAGCTCCCGAACAAAAAGTGAGAGCATCCATGAACCACCATACTTAAATAAACCCTCTAAGGCTTGAACGCGTTCCAGAGAAAACATTAAAAAGTTCTTAACTAAATCCATTATGCTTCAGTGAGGCAGTTACCTCTGTCTAAATTGGATCACAGGACCGAGTAATTGCCCTCTGGCATTAAGGAAACACACTGTACTCACTACACACACTCACACACACAAAATTGGATGTTGTAGAGAGTGGTTCAGCTGTTTGTACTTTGGATCAATTTAAATGCGAGCATTTGAAAGCTTGTCTAGTGTTATCATGTTATCAAGACTAAGAAGTATACATCAACATGCTTTCGGTATCTATCATATAATCGGCTGTCCCATATTTTTTAAATGGTAAACAACAACACAGATGAACCACCAAAACAGTTTACGAGAACTCTCCCTCTCTCTCTCTCTCTCTCTCTCTCTCTCTCTCTCTCTCTCTCTCTCTCTCTTTCTAGAAAGTGTTCTAGACTTCAAATGTTCATCTATCAATTAAAAGTATACTGTGAAAAGTTGGTAGAGGTTTTTACACCCAGTTTATTTATTAATGTTATTATTTATGGGTCTAAATGCAACAGGAACCAGATGCAAGTCCATGTTTTATTACATTTTATGTTTGGACAAGCAAAACTGGCTATTTGGTTGTCACGAAAATGAAAACAGATGGGTCTGGGGTTTACTGATGTTATTTAGGAGTTTAGGGAACATCTAAAATCATGTGTCATAATAGAATATGCATGTTATAAGTTGATTAAAGATTTGGACACTTTTACATCTAAATGGTGTATTAATCAATAGCCGCGTTTCCACTATCGCGCCTAAAGCGAGCGAGCCAGGGCAAGCCAAGGCCAGTCGCGTTTCCACTATCACTTCCGGGGCGTAATCGGGCCAAAGCGGGGCTTCCTTGGGGCCAGCGTCCGGCCTTTTTCGGCCCGCCGAATACCTTGGGCCAAGGAGGGCCAACTGGGGCTTCGGGGCGGGGTTACGTACAAAGGCGGAGTTTTCCTGTCAGGTAAAGAGGAGACAAGATGCTTTCTTCCCTTACATTTGTTTTGCTATCGCGCTTGATCAACTCACTAAGAAGAAGAAAAAAAGTAAATGCCGCCGAACTTGAATGTCCTTATCCAGGGATCTCTGTCTGGCCTCACACCAACAGACCACAAACAGTAAAAAAGCAATCGCTTCGGTGTTCTCCATCTTCCAGCTCTCGTAGTGATGCCAGGTTGTGTTTGTGGTTATAATTTGAGTTTTTTGTTCCCGCTGAAGTGGGCGGGTTGTGTGATGGGTTGTGTGACGTTTGATTCGGGGGACGTTCTGGGGGCGGTGTTTGCGTGACGCGCTGCGAGCAACTAGCCCGACAGTGGAAACGCAACATGATTTCGGCCTCATTTCTCAACCTCCCGGGCTACTGGCCCGGCCTGGCCCGATTAAAGCCCTGGCTCGCACTGGCCCGATAGTGGAAATGCGGCTAATGTGTTTGTGAAATTGGTCATGATGGTTGATAAAAAATCATTTTTGATTGGGGAATGATACAGTATTTATATAAAAAATTACTCTGTTATATTGCAGCCATTTGCTAAATCATTTAAGTTAATGTTTTCCTCATTAAAGTTCACTTATTGACAGAAAAACACAGAGTTGTTGACATTTTTGCAGATCTTTTAAAAAAGAAATACTGAAATATCACACGGCCCTAAGTGTTCAGACCCTTTGTTGTGACACTTATATATTTAACTCAGGTGCTGTTCATTTCTTCTGATCATCCTTGAGATGGTTCTACACCTTCATTTGAGTCCAGCTGTGATTGATTATACTGATTGGACTTGATTAGGAAAAAGCCACACACCTGCCTATATAAGACCTTACAGCTCACAATGCATGTCAGAGCAAATGAGAATCATGAGGTCAAAGGAACTGCCTGAAGAGCCCAGAGACAGAATTGTGGCAAGGCACTGATCTGGCCATGGTTACAAAAACGTGATCTCCATAATGTTTAAATGGAAGATGTTTGGGACGACCAGAACTCTTCCTAGAGCTGGCCGTCCTGCCAAACTGAGCTACTGGGGGAGAAGGGCCTTGGTGAGAGAGGTAAAGAAGAATCCAAAGATCACTGTGGCTGAGCTCCAGAGATGGAGTCAGGAGATGTCCAGGAGCCCTCCACCAGTCGGGGCTTCATGGCAGAGTGGCCCGACGGAAGCCTTTCCTCAGTGAAAGACACGTAAAAGTGTAGAATTTGCTAAAATGGTAAGAAATAAGATTCTCTGGTCTGATGAGACTAAGATAGAACTGTTTGGCCTTAATTCTAAGCGCTATGTGTGGAGAAAACTAGGCCCTGCTTATCACCTGTCCAATACAGTGAAGCATGGTGGTGGCAGCATCCTGTTTTTCTGCTGAGGGGACAGGACGACTTCTTGCAATCGAGGGAAAAAAATGAGGCAGGACAGGTATATAAAAACCTTCTCCAGAGTTCTCAGGACCTCGGACTGGGCTGAAGGTTTACCTTCCAACACGACAATGACCCTAAGCACACAGCTAAAATAACGAAGGAGTGGCCTTACAACAATTCCGTGACCTGTCCTGACTTCAACTCAATTGAGCATCCCGGGAGAGACCTAAAAATGGCTGTCCACCAAAATTTACCATCCAACCGGAGGATCTGCAAGGAGGAATGGCAGAGGATCGCCAAATGATTTTAGCAAATGGCTGCAATATAACAAAGAGTGAAACATTTAAGAAGGTTTGAAAGCTTTTCTGTATGTGTGTGCATTATTTCACCCCCTTTTTTTTTTTTTTTTTTTTACTTTTTATTAATGTGTTAAAGAAAACAGTTGTAAATAAAGAGATTGTTAGTCTCTCTCTTTTAGAAATAAAATGGATAAGTTATCATTTTAATACTTACTTAATACATTTTAATAATTAACCCTGTTTACACACTCATAAATCACATATACATATAATTAATGAGGTGTAATGTATAAATCCGTAAAATTTACGGTAAAAAATACGGTACAAACCATAAAAGTAATTTCTCATTTTTACAGTAAACTACCGTATTTCATTAATTTCTAAAGGTAATATGTCTGTATTTTGAATTACCAACATCTACACATCTTTTGTTACACAGATAAACTCGTTCAGGGCCGCGCACAGGGGGTGGCCGGGTGGCTAGAGCCCCTGCCCCTCTTCCCTCATTGGCTGAGGTGCCCCCTCTTGCTCAATCGACCACCCTGTTCCTCACTTTGTGATTGGCAAACATCCTCCCCCTCCACCCGCCACTATTCACTTTGCAATGGCGTTGAGCACATGCCTCTGTAAGGGTCTGTGCACTGACCTGGACTCATTAGCCATAAGCAGGTGGTGATGAGAAAGTTAAAAAATGAACCAATCACAAACAACATTTCCCATAATTAAATAAGTGTATCAGTGTATAGAAGGTGCTCAGTGTCATTCACACAGCTATTAAACACCAGTATGGTAAGACACATAAAATTAAAGTCATGAAATAAACATTGTTTATCACCATTAGATGTAGCATAAACCTCTAGTGTACATCACTGATGGGGAAACAGCTAAAAAGATCCATAGTAATGTCAACAAAAGCATAAAAAGTGATGTGCCATGCAGAGAATTCTGGGAAAGTCAATTTACTGTTATTTGCTGTATATATTAAAGAAACATGCTGTTAAGCAGGTTACGGATTTTTACTGCAGCATTTTTACAGTTTTTTACTGTTGAAACTACGGCCATATTGAACAGTGTACTTACTATATCACCTTACCATACCCCTAACCTAAAACTCAACCCTCACAGGAAATCTGTGGCAAAATTTGAAAGTCAAAAGTTCATGTTAAGTATGACTTATAAGCGTTTTGAATTACAAGGACATAGGGCATTTCCAGAGTATTGCCTACACTGTAAAAAATAAATCCGTAAAATGTACGGTAAAAAACGGCAGCTGTAGTTGCAAGTACTTTACCGTTAAAAATACGCAACAAACCGCAAAAGTAACTTCTCGTTTTTACAGTAAACTACCATATTTTATTAATTTATAGAGGTAAAATGTCTGTATTTTGAATTACCAACATCTACACATCTTTTATTACACAGGTAGACACGTTAGCACAGCCATATGCAGGTGGTGATGAGGAAGTTACATAATGAACCAATGCTCATCACAAACAACTTTCCCACAAGCAGAAAAGTGTATCAGTGTATGGAAGGTGCTCAGTGTCATTCACACAGCTACTAAACACCAGTATGGGGACACGCATAAAATTAAAGTCATGAAATAAACATTGTTTATCACCATTAGATGTAGCATAAACCTCTAATGTACATCACTGATGGGGAAACAACTAAAAAGATCCATAGTAATGTCAACAAAAGCATAAAAAGTGATGTGCCATGCAGGGAATTCTGGGAAAGTCAATTTACTGTTTTTTGCTGTATATATTAAAGAAACATACTGTTAACCAGGTTTTTTACATTTTTACATTTTTTTTTACTGTTGAAACTACGGCCATTTTGTACAGTGTTCTTACTATATCAACTTACCATACCCCTAATCTAAAACTCAACCCTCACAGGAAATCTGTGGCAAAATTTGAATGTCAAAAGTTCATGTTAAGTATGACTTATAAGCGTTTTGAATTACAAGGACATAGGATATTTCCAGAGTAATACCTACACTGTAAAAAATAAATCCGTAAAATGTACGGTAAAAAACGGCAGCTGTAATCGCCAGTACTTACCATTAAAATACGGTTCAAACCGTAAAAATAATTTCTCCTTTTTACGGTAAACTACCGTATTTTATTCATTTATAGAGGTAAAATGTCTGTATTTTGAATTACCAACATCTTTTATTACACAGATAGACACGTTAGCACAGCCATATGCAGGTGGTGATGAGGAAGTTACATAATGAACCAATGCTCATCACAATCAACTTTTCCCACAAGCAGGAAAGTGTATCAGTGTATGGAAGGTGCTCAGTGTCATTCACACAGCTACTAAACACCAGTATGGTAACACGCATAAAATTAAAGCCTTGAAATAAACATTGTTAATCACCATTAGATGTAACATAAACCTCTAATGTACATAACAGTTGGGAAACAATTAAAAGATCTATAGTGATGTCAACAAAAAGCATAAAAAGTGATGTGCCATGCAGGGAATTCTGGGAAAGTCAATTTATTCGTCAATTTATTTGGTTATTCGCCGTATATATTAAGGAAACATACTGTTAACCAGGTTACGGATTTTCACTGTAGCATTTTTACAGTTTTTTACCGTTGAAATCACGGCCATTTTTTACAGTGTAGGTGATACCCATGTCAATAAACCACAACACACACAGAGTACACAAAAACAGTACATATCAAATACTTTACAGTATGCTGTACTCTATATATAAATATCATGTAGTTATCCTTACATATACATGTGAATAATTTGAACAAATTAAGAGAGATCACACACAATGCATGTTATTTTTTAGTTAGTACTTGTCCTCAGTAAGATATTTGACATAAATATGTTCACTTATAGTTCACTACATAAAAACCTTGCTAAATTATTAAAATAACCCCCTGCATACCCTTAGTATTCAATACTGTGTGTGGTTTCCTGATGACCTACAAGTGCTTTTCTGCTTTGTGATGGTTGTTTATGAGTCTCTCGTTTGTTCTGAACAGTTAAACTGACTGCTGTTCTTCAGAACAATCCTCAATCTCCTGCAGATTCTTCAGTTTTCCAGCATCTTCTGCAGATTTGAGACCCTTTACAGCGGTGATCGGATGCGCAGCCAGCCGGAAGTGCGATATGCACATTAATATAGCAGCATTTTTTGATGACACTGTATAACAATAGTTAATATTTTCACAGTACTGTGACAGCTGAGTTAAGGGTTGGGGTGGGGGTAGGCGTTAAAAATACAATGTATTGGGTAATTTAATAAATAGCATAAATAATACTCGATACAACTACTGTTTTTGCATCACTGTGACGGTTGGGATTTGGGTTGGGGTGGGGGTAGACGTTAATAAAATACAATAACTGGGAAATTTTATAAATAATATAAATAATTCTCGTTAACTTCCGGCCGCTTCCATATGCGATCTAGCAACAACCCACCTCTGGCGGTGACTGTATATGATTGTGAGATCCATCTCTTCACACTGAGGATGATTGAGGGACTCAAACACAACTGGTAAAACAACTCTCACTGATGCTCCAGAAGCAAACACAAGGCATTAAGAGCTGGGGGGTGAATGTAGCAATGTATTTGTAAGGATGACTGACAAAACTGCATAATTATAGGCTCTTGTCCCTTTGAAAAAAAGAGCATACACTGCAAAATATACTTTCCTCACTCACACAAGTTCTTAAATGAAGAAGCATGTTCAAGACAAGCAAAATAACATTGTGTCGTTTTCAGAATTAATATGTCAAAAGCAGACCACTAGTATTTTCCCCAACAATAAAAAAAATGTGATGTTAAATCAGTTATTTCAGTCTTTTAGTGTAGTGTGTCAGTATTACTGTACGTTTCCAAAGATTATTGCGCTATTAATAGAAATAATCCAGTGAGATTTTTTAAGCGCACAGATTCTGACTGCAGCCAGTGCTCAGATCTGATCTCTCCATCATCCAGTCCATCTGGAAAGACATGAAGAAATAGGGAAAAAAAGATAAATCCTGAAAATCAGCAGCATCTCCAAATACAGGAACCCTACCTGCAAAGTTACAGTGTTGTATAAGTTTTAGGCTGTAAATGCTGTAAAGCGAGGATGTTTTCATTAAGGCAGCATCAGTGGTGTAAAGTAACTAATTACAAAAACTCAAATTACTGTAATTGAGTAGCTTTTCTCAGGAATTGTAATTTACTGAGTAGTTTTAAAAATGTGTTTTACTTTTCCTTGAGTACATTTTTAGTACTGTATCGGTACTTTTACTCCACTACTTTCCTTCAACCTGCAGTCACTACTTTATTTTCTCTTGTCTATGGGGATGAAAAAAATCAGTCCTGCCAGTCCAAACAAATCGCACATAGAAGATAATTTGCATTAGAATGCACTACCTCAAGACATGGGCGATTTATAATTACAGCAAACTGTTTGGAAGTATTAAAGGTGTCTGAGAAGATGTCCAAAATCTTTACACGCAATGACCCAGAGACTGTTTAGATGCTTATCACTGATGAGAAGATGACGGATGTTTACTGTATGATGACCGAAATGGCCTTAAACACCCAGCAGGCACAAGACGTCAACAGGACGTCAGATTGACGATGTACCCCAACGTCATGGGGACGTTGCATTTTGTTTGGAAATGAAAATCGAGTTGACGTCAGAACTCAATGTCAGGCCAACATCAATGTCCAATGTCCAACCTAAAACCAACCAAATACTGTACATCTAATGATGTTACAGCTTGACGTTGTGTGGACGTTACTGCTATTGACATTTATCAGACGTTGGATTTTGGTTGCCATACCTGATGAATAAATGTCAGTATTTGACGTCAATATGACGTTGGTTTTAGATGTTGGGTCGACGTTGGATTTTGGATACTTTCTAACAACCTAAAATCAACCAAATATCAACGTCATTTGACGTCATTATTGGACATCAAAATAACGTTGTCCTTAGACGCTGGCTAGATGCTAATTTTTGGTCACCTGACACCACAACCTAAACGATACTTTTACTTGCACTACATTGTTAGGCATGTAATGGTACTTTTACTTAAGTATGATTTTTCAGTACTCTTTACATCACTGGGCAGCATAAATATATTTTACTTACTAATTAACTACTAGTAGCTAAAATCAAACACCCTTTGTTTTTTAAATCTGCTTTTGTGCACTTGAACATAGTTTTTCAGGTAGCTTTGTAGTAGTTCTTTTTATATTGAATTGTGCAGTGAGGCACAATTGAATTTCTGTGTGGAGTTTGCATGTTCTCCCCGTGTTTGCGTGGGTTTCCTCCGGGTGCTCCAGTTTCCCCCACAAGTCCAAAGATATGTGGTACAGGTGAATTGGGTAGGCTAACACGGTTAACACGTAGTGAATGGGTTCCCAGTGATCCCAGTAATGGTTTGCAGCTGGAAGGGAATCCGCTGGATGAAACATATGCTGGATTAGTTGGTGGTTCTTTCCGCTGTGGCAACCCCAGATTAATAAAATGACTAAGCTGAAAAGAAAAAGAATGAATAGTTCTTATAACCGAATTCTTTTTCATATTGAATGCTGCAGCAGACCTTTATTATTCGCATATGACAATTTTTGTATTACATTTATATTAAAATTTTAAATGTATTGATACAGAAGCACTTGTATATACACATTCTGCATTTATTGTAATGAATATGCTTGATTGTCTTTTAAACTATGCATTTGCAAGGTCAGATTGTAAAGTGCACACAGTTGAAGGGATAGTTCAGGCAAAAATTAAAATTTGTCATCATTTACTCATCCTTTACTAGCTTCAAACCTGCTTAACTTACTTTCTTCTAATAAACACAAAAGAATTTCTTCAAAATATCATCCACTTCAACAGAAGAAACTCGAAGAATTTGAGGGAGAGTAAATAGAGAGTAATTTTTTTTTTTTTGGGCGGGGGGTGTAAACTATGCCATTGAGCACATAATTAGACATTCTAGATATGTCATTTTAACTGAAGACCTCTTTTATACAGTACATTACCTTATACGTTTTTTCCAGCAACCAGGCTTTAATGCGACCTGCCAGCTGACAGTCCCACCTACTGTCTGTAAAAGGTACTGTTCAAAGGCAAGCCCAATGAGAGATCTAATAGAGCTGTGAGCGAAAAGATTTGTTTACAGAACATATTTGTGCTTAAATGTAATTGAATTGACAGTTTATGCAAGTTTGTTAGTTTTTTTACTTTTTTAACATGACACTGTATTTAAAAAACAGCTCAAGAAACTAAAGCTAGAAAAAAAAATCACTTTTTTACTGATATATTTTTGACTTGTTTCTAGTCAAATATCCTAAAATTCTTAAAATCAAGAAGCATTTTCTAGACAAGCAACAAATATTGTCTTGTTTTCAGAAATAGTAGGTCAAAATTATGACACAATAACACTCACGGCCACTTTATTAGGTACACCTGTCCAACTGCTCGTTAACGCAAATTTCTAATCAGCCAATCACATGGCAGCAACTCAATGCATTTAGGCATGTAGACATGGTCAAAACGATCTGCTGCAGTTCAAACTGAGTATCAGAAAGGGGAGAAAGGTGATTTAAGTGACTTTGAACGTGGCATGGTTGTTGGTGCGAGACGGGCTGGTCTGGGTATTTCAGAAACAGGGATTTTCAAGCACAACCATCTCTAGGGTTTACAGAGAATGGGCCAAAAAAGAGAAAATATCCAGCGAGCGGCAGTTCAATGCCTTGTCAGAGGTCAGACGAGAATGGCCAGACTGGTTCCAGCTGATAGAAAGGCAACAGTGACTCAAATACCCACGCGCTACAACCGAGGTCTGCAGAAGAGCATCTCTGAACACACAACACATCCAACCTTGAGGCTGATGGGCTACAGCAGCAGAAGACCACACCGGGTGCCACTCCTGTCAGCTAAGAACAGGAAACAATAGAAGATTGGACAAACGTTGCCTGGTTTGATGAGTCTCGATTTTCATTCGGATGGTAGGGTCAAAATTTGGCATCAACAACATGAAAGCATAGATTCATCCTGCCTTGTATCAATGGTTCAGGCTGCTGGTGGTGGTGTAATGGTGTGGTGGATATTTTCTCGGCATACTTTGGGCCCATTAGTACCAACTGAGCATCGTGTCAATGCCACAGCCTACCTGAGTATTGTTGCTGACCATGTCCATCTCTTGATGACCACAATGTACCCATCTTCTGATGGCTACTTTCAGCAGGATAACGCGCCATGTTATAAAGCATGAATCATCTCAGACTGGTTTCTTGAACTTGACAATGAGTTCACTGTACTCAAATGGCCTCCACACTCACCAGATCTCAATCCAATAGAGCACCTTTGGGATGTGGTTAAATGGGAGATTCACATCATGGATGTGCAGCCGACAAATCTGCAGCAACTGCGTGAAGCTATCATGTCAATATGGACCAAAATCTCTGAGGAATATTCCCAGTACCTTGTTGAATCTATGCCATGAAGGATTAAGGCAGTTCTGAAGGCAAAAGGGAGTCCAACCTGGTACTATCAAGGTGTACCTAATAAAGTGGCCGGTGAGTGTATATAACTTAATATGTGACAAGCACAAAATATTATGTTGTTTTAATGAACAACATGCCAAAATGAAGTGAGTTTTTCCTTAAAACAAGCTAAATAATCAGCCAATGGGGTTTTTGGTTTTGGTTTTAACATAAGATTATTTCAGTTGCCACATTTACAGATTATTTAGCTTGTTTTTTTTTAAAAACTCACTTAATTTTGGCATCTTGCTTTTTTTAAACAACACTATATTTTTTACTTGTCTAGAAAATGCTTCTTGATTTAAAAAATGTAGATTTTTGGACTAGAAACAAGACAAAATAATCTAAGTAAGAAAAGCATGTTCTGCAGTGTCAACTCGAGTACGCTAAGATGAACATTGTGAAATAATTAGCATAATTACACCGCTTTCTGAAATCCTTGATTACGATTGATCAGTCACAATATTTCAAGGTCAGCTATTCCCTGATAATGACTGCCGTGAATAGCGCCACACAATGACTGGATCTGGAGAAAGGAGTGTTCCGGAAGCTGGATGAGGTCTGGTTGTTTTGGCCTGCTTTGCATATCACAGGGGTGGGCTTTCTCTCACGGGGATAAACAAGCTATGAAGTCAGCTTCTTGATGTTTGTCTAAGTGAATATTAAAGTTAAGGCCTACCGGTGAGCTATCCTCTGGGAAAGAGGGAGAGCCATATAGAAAAGTCTATGGGGGAAAAGAGAACATAAATGGCTTGTAGTTCATTATTAATGGCAGATGAACTTGACTTGCTGTCCTCTATCCTGAGGTTTGGCTCTGGATATACCCTGGTAGAAAGAGAAGGAAAAAAACAGAACAGGAAATGGGGAGATGGAGTGATGCCGGATGAATTGTTGCTGGGAAGACTAATTGCTGCTTATATATATATATATTTTTTAGGGATGACTGACAAAACCGAATGATTATAGGCCTCTGAAAAAGGAGCATACGCTGCAAAACATGCTTTCTTTACTTTACTTTTAACAAGTTTTTGTCTGGTTTCTACTCTAAATATCTATAAATTCTAAAATAAAGAAGCATTTTCTAGACAAGAAAAGATTATTGTCTTGTTTTCAGAAATAATATGTCAAAATGAAGTGAGTTTTTTCTTAAAACAAGCAAAATAATCAATGTTAGAGGAGAAAAATATATATATTTTTTTATTTTATAAATTCCTTGACATAAGATTATTTTACTTATAACATTGGCAGATTATTGTGCTTATTTTAAAGAAAAACACACTTCATTTTGACATATTATTTCTTTAAATAAGACAAAATAAGTGTCTGATGTCCCTAGAGTGTATGTGAGAAGCTTCTGCTCAAAATAGCCCACAAATAATGTTTTATAACTCTTTTAAATGGCCCCTTGATTATAGTCGTTTTGGTGACTGTCACTTTAAATTCAAATGAGATCTCTTTTCAAAAGAGGGCGGAGCTACAAATGCCTTTGTATCAGCATAGTGGCAGATTCAAAAACGAGATTAATGTCCTATGCTAATGAGAGAGAGATTGTCACTAATGGGCGGGGCCTTCCCCTCTGATGACATGTACAAAGCGAGAATGTCAATCATAGGGCCCTATTTTAACGATCTAGGTGCAGAGTCTAAAGCGCATGGTGCAAAAGCATTAAGGGCATGTCTGAATCCACTTGGAAAAATACAGTTTGCACCATTGCGCATGGTCTAACAGGGTTGAGCTTATTCTCTTAATGAGTTCTGGGTGTGTTTTGAGCATAACCTGCATTAAACCAATCAGAGTCTTAGTATGGCGGACTTTGTAAAGGGAAAAACTGAACGCTTCATTAGCAAGAAAATAGTTAAACAGAGCACCTGCAGCGCGAGGGTAAAGAATGAGCCTCCTCTAGTGGCGGATTTAGGTATGGGCAATATGGGCGATCGTCCATGGTGGCATCTTGCTGGGGGCGGCACGGGAAGACGTCCCCTAGTTAGAGCATTGAGATACCATTTACTTTATGCAAGTGTATTAATTTAGAGGGTCAATCCCAGAATAAAAACGTTATGGCCATTCACATTTGGCATCTTTTGTACACGCAAGTTTGTTATTCTCTATGCAGAAAACCATCCCCGCGCTCCTCACATGCTCTCCTATGTGAATCCCGGTTGTTTGCATGCTTCCCAATAAAATACGCGCCGCTCATGCGCTGTGAAACCGGAGTACCAGCCTTTTATGCAAGTTGACAAAACTAAAGGTTATGTAATATGATAATGACGTAACTTTCACTAAGCATGGCTATAAAGCGGAAAGGGGGGATAAAGAGTCAGGGAGGTAAGACTTCATAACATTAATTCTCGGCCATGAGTCGGGTCTAAGACAACAGATAATTCTATAAAACATATTTGTTTTTTTGTATTCCATAGAATTGTAATAATTAATTTTCATGCAAAAGATTCTTATTGATCTTATCACATCACTCCAGTTGCTACATTGTTTTCCAGTAACATTTATGATTGATTTCTGTTATTTATTTAGAATAATAATAGTATAATAATATTAATAATAATAAATATAAATAAATTGTTATATTTATTGAAAAATAAATATAACAATATAAAGGAGGGGGTTTGTGTATGGGTTGGTTCGCCCAGGGTGCCATTTAAACTAGAACCGCCACTCGCCTCCTCTATTTGGCCTCTTTACTTTCTCTTCAATTTACTCATTCACTTTCAAGGATATGGGAATGGTGTTGCACTCACTCCACTGAAGACATTCATTAGCCTACATATTTAATTTAGTTTGTTAAGCGGAAAGATTTGTTTCAAAAATATTTCTAAATTTAGTTCTAATTTCCAGCAAACAAATAAATGAACAGTAATAACGAAGTTCGTTCAAAAAACTCAGTTATATCCAAATACACATGCTGTGCCCCATATGGTCCAAAACCTGACAGTTGGACTAATATAAGCTTGATTATTAAAACAAATATAAATATGCATATAATAAATAATAATAACAACAACAACAACAACAACATTATACACAAGCAAGTTGTCATGAATAAACTGGCAAAAGCCCCGACCCCCAGGCTTATATTTATATATATATATAGGAGCTGAGCCCCCTAAAATGAAAATCCTGAAATCGCCCCTGCCCCCACTGTATATTACTCACACTTGCAACATTTCTGTCATAACAAGTATTGTCAGCACAGCATTGTCTCTTATATTCAATTTCCCTGGAAAGCATGCATCTAACTGTGTTTTATCCTTAAAAACAAATATGCGGTAAAATGAATCAAACAAACACTTTGTCTTACTGGCACGATCTGGAATTTTATCAACAGTCCATCCACCGTTTCCTGTTACACTCTGTCTGAACACAAGCATTAGAACACATAGTAATAGTCGATTCTGTCTATATTGGAGGTGGTGAGGTACAACGCCAAGTTCCATTATAATTCTTTACAGTAAAATGATGCCCGCTTCAACTTCTGACACTGAGGTGAAAAGTAGCCTATTTATTTCAAATTGCTGACACTACAGCAGGGCTAATGTATGTTTAAATATAAGCTGTTAGTGCTTCAAGATTTAAAAGAGTACCCAAACAATGACTGAAGCCACAAAAATTAGAGGGTCCAATAAATGGCATAACATGTTCATTCATTTTCCTTTCCCTACTCCCTTTATTTATCAGGAGTTTCCACAGCGGAATGATCCGCCAACTTATCCAGCATATTTTACACAGCAGATGCCCTTACAGCAGCAACCCAGTACTGGGAAACATTAATACACACTCTTTCCCACACATACACTACTGTCAAAATAGTTTATTCAATTGAATGTCAAAAAGTAAAGACAACATATATTTTTATGTTGCGTCAACTTATTTTAATAAGTTCATCTGGTTTCAACTAATTTTTTGTGATTTAAACAAAGTTTAACATGATATATTTAGTCAGTTTGACTGATGTAAGTTGAGATGACTAGACAAGTTATTTTGATTCAACCTTTAAAATTAAGGACGGCACGGTGGCTCAGTGGTTAGCACTGTCGCCTCACTGCAAGAAGGTTGCTAGTTTGAGCCTCGGCTGGGTCAGTTGGCATTTTTGTTTGGAGTTTGCATGTTCTCCCTTGGCGTGGGTTTCCTCCGGGTGGTTTCCGCCACAGTCCAAAGACATGCACTATAGGTGAATTGAATAAACTAAATTAGTGTAACGACCATAGTGTATGTGTGTGAATGAGTGTGTATGGAAGTTTCCCAGTACTGGGTTGCAGCTGGACAGGGTGAGAATGTGGTAAAATCTTAAAACATGGTAAAAATCAGGCTGCCGTGAGGGCTTTTGTTTATCTGGATTGCTTATTGAGAACACTGTCAGTTGGGTTTAGGGAAGAGGGTGGGTGGGTCAATTGGTGCTTTTGAAAACAGCGTCAGTTGTTAAGGAAGGAGGAGGGTCGATCGGTCAGACAGTTGACAGCGGCCTTTGGTGGATTTACAGCAGATGCGAACGGCACTTGCGAGAGAAATTTGAGATCTGAAAAATCATACACAGCGGCCTCTGGGGGATTTGCGAAAACAAAAACCGCAGAAAAACATATCTGGCGCTCTCCAGACATCTATATAGGGGTACGTATTCAGAATGAGCCTGGGTTGGCATTTTAGTATGCAAGTAGTGATCTCTCTAACAGCGTAGTACATTTGGAGAAGGGAATGTATTTGAGGTAAATGATCTTTGATAACCTAACAGATTAGAGGAGAATAAAAATGCATGTGCTCTGTGTTCTCAGCGATATGCTGGCAAACCGAGCGCGACCACAGGCATGATACTTCCTTGGGGTAACTTTTGAGCGTTCGTGGCACAGGCTGACATCAGTGAAAAAGAGAACAAGCCAGGAGCATGAATTATAATCTGATTTACATGTTATTCATTTCCAGGGCTAAAATAAGTAGATGGGCTGCTCAGGCACATCATCCCACTTAAAAACATTAGATCATTTACTAGCCACATTAGAGTGTCTAATTTACATCAAATGTCTTTTTCCATCGTTAAACAATGACTTGCCTAATTACCCTAACTTTCCTAATTATCCCAGATAAGCCTTTAAATATCACTTTAAGTGGAATACTACTGTATTATACTGAAAAAATATCTAGTAAAATAGTATTTACTGTCTGTCATGTGGTGGAGAATCACGAAACACAAAAATCCATGTGCAGCAATTTATTTTGACAAAAACAAAAGGGGTTCCTAATCTTGCACAGGAACTTCAAGCAAGATACAAAAAATCTACACTGTAAAAAATGGCAGTGATTTCAACGGTAAAAAAACTGTAAAAATGCTACAGTACAAATCCGTAACCTGATTAACAGTATGTTTCCTTAATATATATGGCGAATAACCATAGATTAACATTCCCAGAATTCCCTCTATGGTACATTACTTTTTATGCTTTTGTTGACATTACTATGGGCCTTTTTAGTTGTTTCCCCATCAGTTATGTACATTAGAGATTTATGTTACATCTAATGTTGATAAACAATGTTTATTTCATTACTTTAATTTTTGCGTGTTACCATACTGGTGTTTAGTAGCTGTGTGAATGACACTGAGCATCTTCTAAATATTGATACACTTCTCTGCTTGTGGGAAATTTGTTTGTGATGAGCGTTGGTTCATTATGTAACACTCATCACCACCTGCATATGGCTGTGTTAACGTGTCTAACTGTGTAACAAAAGAGGTGTAGATGTTGGTAATTCAAAATACAGACATATTACCTCTATAAATTAATAAAATACGGTAGTTTACCGTAAAAAAAGAGAAGTTACTTTTGCGGTTTGTTGCGTATTTTAAAACGGTAAAGTACTGGCAACCACAGCTGCTGTCTTTTTACCGTAAATTTTACGTATTTATTTTTTACAGTGTAGAAATGAGTTCAGACAAATATATATATATATATATATATATATATATATATCAAAAAATAAGTAACTACAAAAACAGGGCAGGAATGTTAACATAAACAATTAAGAATCCAAAAATCTGCAAATACTTGGTATAATTGCTAACAAAAACAAACAAGAATCCAAGAATAAGCAAATACAAAACTAGATAACCAAACAAACATACCAGACATGAGGGGCTAACAAAATCCTAAAGCAACTAAAGCACAAGACAAAAGGGTTTATGAAGACAGGGTTAAATTAACAAACAAGAAACAGCTGTAACAGAATACAATCAGAAGTGCAAAGGATTATAGGAAATGAAGTTAAACTACAAAACAAGCTAGTGCCCTCAGGTGTCCAAAAGAGGGCACTGCAACATGTGACACTGTCATTATGGAAAATACAAAAGAAATCAGTTATTATAAATTTGTGATTAAAGAGCCCCTATTATGGGTCTTTGAAAACGACCTTCCATGCAGTCTGTAACATCCAGTGAATGAAAACATCCAGGTTTAAATTTGAAAGTGCACCATGTTTAAAACTATTGATTCTGCAAGGAAATAGTCGATTCAGAGTTGATCTTTTGCCTTAACGCATTGACGTTGATATGGTACATCACCAAATATGAAGTGCCAGATCCGGTAAAACGTGAATAAGCCTTTCCCTTTAGACACTAGCAGAGCGCAAGGGATCACGAGACTGATCATGGCACGAAGATGAAGATCACAGAGGTCAGAAACGCATTTAAATCGGTAAAGGAAAAAGTATGTGTCGCATTTGTAATGTGGTTTTGGACGCAACCTGTGAATTACCAGCCTGATCTCACGAGAAAACGTACGTATTTTACGTTTTGTCAGTTTAGTGGCTAATTCGTACAAATTCGTACGAGTTCAGTCGTACGAAATTGTACGATTTTAAAAAGGAGGCGTGGCACCTAACCCCACCCCTAAACCCAACCGTCATTGGGGGATGAGCAAATCGTACTAAAATGTATGAATTAGATCATACGAATTCATACGAATTAGCTACTAAATCAAAAAGTTACGAATTGCCGTGAGATTGTGTTGGAATTACGATAGTGTAAAACAAAGATATTAAAGGACTTTTGAGAGCTAAAGTTGCAGTGTGCCAATTTTCTTTTGATCTTTTGTTACTGTGTTTATTTCTGATCGAGCACCTGCCTTCGAGATTTTTAGATGTACGCACATTTCTGGTTTTCGGAAAGTGCAAAACGACATTACAAAGTGTGAAACATTTTTGCGAAGCTCAAGACAAATTTACATTTTGGAAAACATTTTTAGCTAGCATAAGACACAATTATATAGGAAAATGATTTTACCAAGGACAAAGCAAATTTACATTTAAAAAAAATAAAAATTTACAAGACGCAAAACACTTTTACTAGTAGCGGAACAAATTTACAATGACAGATGGAAAGGGAATGTACCACACACAAGTGATGCGGAATGCACCGGAAAATATCAGCTCATGTGTGACTTTGTAGACACAGGTTAACACGAGTCCAAAGGCACAGGTTAACATGAGTCTACAACTATAAAAATCATGATTTGTCCAACTGCGATAAAACATCGTTTTGTCATTTAGAGCTATTCCAGCCTGATCTCACGAGAAAACGTAAGTATTTTACGTTTTGACAGTTTAGTGGCTAATTCGTACGAATTCGTACGAGTTCAGTCGTACGAAATTGTACGATTTTAAAAAGGAGGCGTGGCACCTAACCCCACCCCTAAACCCAACCGTCATTGGGGGATGAGCAAATCGTACTAAATTGTACGAATTAGATCGTACGAATTCGTACGAATTAGCCACTAAATCAAAAAGTTACGAATTGCCGTGAGATTGTGCTGGCTATTCTGAGAAAATATCAGCATCAGAGTATGTAGAAACATGTAAACGCAAGTATAATGAAACAAGTTAACACGAGTTCACAACCAAAGCACAGCATATGTTGACTGATAAAGATATCAAAACCGACCTCAACATGTAGCCCTGAATAGCTCAGTTAGATAGGTCGATTGGTACTCGTGCTGAACTTTTGACTTGAGTTTGAATCCTGTTGATGACATGTAAATTATAATTATTTCTTTACAATAATTTTTGTTATATACTGTTCTGCCACACAAATATTAAAATTAATAATGTTTAAAATGACACTGACACCAAGTAATAAGAATATTTATTTGGTACGGGCATGTTTTATTAATGTGAAAAAGTGACGAATCTGCCGATCTACAAACGTAAATAGTTTACATCTGGAAAGAGGCACCAGTTAACACGAACACCAGTTAAAGCGTAACACCGGCTTCATTCAGTTTACTCTTAAGAGTCCTCAAGCAAATAAATCGTTTTTTACATTTTTTTATTGTAAATATTTGTAAATGTTTTTTTGGCACTGCTTGATTTATTTATTTATTTATTCATTTATTTATTTATTTATTATATTTATTTATGTATTATATGTACTATATTTATTTATTTATTTATTTATTTATTTATTTATTTATTTATTTATTTATTTATTTATTATATTTATTTATTTATTTATTATATTTATTATATTTATTTATTTATTATATTTATTATATTTATTTATTTATTTATTTATTTATTTATTTATTTATTTATTATATTTATTTATTTATTTATTTATTATATTTATTTATTTATTTATTTATTACATTTATTTATTTTTATTTATTTATTTATTTATTTATTTATTTAGCAGTTCTTTTTTTGTTGTTGTTAGCAATTTTCATTTTTATTTCACAAAACTTTTTGCCTTTGCCGTTTTTTATTTTTATTAGTAAAATAAATGTTTGTTTTTCAAAAATGTATTTTCGCTTTGCGATTTTTTGCTCACTGCTTTATTTTTGTTTGCAAAACTTTCTTTTACTTTGCAAGTGTTTATGGCCCCAGATTGACTCCATAGCTCTTTAAGGCGGCTTCTAATATTTATATTCCTGGAATATAATGTTGCCATATATGAGTTATTGTGTTGAAATATGGGGAAATACATATAAATCTAACTTACGATCCGTATGTACGATTCAGAAAAAAGTCATTAAGACTCATAGAAAATGTGGCTCATACAAATCCTTTATTTTTTAAATCAAAGATACTTAAGTTCAATGATTTGGTTAAATTTAAATCAGCACAGTTTATGTTTAAAGCTAGGAATAAACTACTTCCAAAATGCATACAAACGTTTTTCGAAGAACGACAAGGGGGATATAATCTGAGAGAAGAACTACATTTTAGGAGGTTGAAAACAAGAACAACTTTAAAAAGTTTGTGTATGTCTGTCTGTGGTGTGAAACTATGGAACAGTCTAGATCAGACTCTCAAACAATGTCAGGATAATAATCAATTTAAAAAGTTGCATAAATATATATTATTAAAGGAATATAACGATGAAGGTGATTGAAAAGGTATAAAAAGCGAAAGGTATGATGAAATTTTAATTAATGGCTATTTACAGTACTAGGTTTTTTTGTATTGTTTTTACTCTGGGTTTATGTTACAAGGTATAAGGGTACAAATGGAACCAAACATAGTTTGTCAGATATGCCAAAAGGATAGAATGTGTTCATGTGAAAGGAAGAGATAAGGAAGACATAAGTTTAAGTAATAGACGAATGATGTATGTGTTAATGGAGTGGGAAAATAATAAGCTTGTCCTTCATCCCGCTCCATTTCGACCATGTTGAAATGTATTGTTTGTTAATGATATTTTATGTATGATAATTTGTTCGAAAATAAATAAATCAAATCTAATATTTATTCCAGCCAAACTAAAATAAATGAGATTTTCTCCAGAAGAAAAAAATATATAGAATGCTCACTTGGGAAATATTTGGAGAAAAAAAAAAAAACATAAACAGGTGGGCTAGTAATTTTGCCCTCAACTATCCATACTGTCTACCGTTATAGTGGAAGATGCTTATAGAGCTGTCCATGGTACTGGTATCCACACAACTTGTCTTGCTATTTGTTCATAGTGGAGAAGAAAATAGCCACAGTCACTGAAATGCTGTCACTCCACCTCAGTTAAGAGTCATAGTGACATCTGTAAGCTGTGCGCAGTCATTGGTCTCCAACATCACGTGGAATTACCACGCTCTTAATTCTTTTCCCTCATGCTGTGAGGCAGGACAGCTTCCTGCGGGCTCATCGCGACAGTCTCGCTCCCTCCTCAAACGCAATCATAACCCCCTCAGCCAGATAAATATCAATTACTCCGATAATTCACAAACGGAAACAGACGACTATGACGCTAGGGGCCAGCGTCTTTGACTTACGATGAACGTATTTACATTTATGGCTTTAGTATGGACATTAACAACATAATTCGAAAAACGGGTAAATTCAGATTTACATTTATGGCTTTAATATAAAGTAACAACATAAACAACAACAATAAAAAACGGGTAAATCCAGACTCTAAGTTCGAAAACAATACATCGACCAAAGCAACATTTTTAATAAGTTGCCTGGCAACCCCCGCCATCATTCAGGCTACATTAGGGAATATTTATTTACTCTTTTGAATTGGATCCTGCACAACAACAAAAGGAAACAACAACAACAATGGATAATAGTGGTGACAAATAATAATAATAACAATAAAAACAACAATAATAATAATAATAAACAACAAAAACGTAAAATTAGGCGCAATGCATTAGCGGATGCTTTGCGTTAGACATCCCTCATAGGTAGTTTTAATATCATCTGGAAATATAGCCGACTGGTTTTATTAATAGAAGCATGTGAGCTTTGATTCCATCTCTACCACGCATGTGTTGTTGTGTGCTGCAGCGACGTGCATCAGATCCGCTTTCACACACATCATCTGCAGATCCACACATTATTTCCCAGTTCCACAGTGGAGACCGCATTCGTCTTTGGCGATTATTATTGAGACCACCGAATATCCGCCGTCGCTTTAATATAGCAGTATAGCTTTATTCGCTTTGCTCGGTGCGTTGTATGGTCGGGCTCTGAGACGAGAAAACCATCGCGCTCTGCTATGTGTCATAGCGAAGAAAGGCAGTAAATAAAGGGGACACGTCCATCTGCGTGAAGAGAGAGCAAGATGGTGATCATGGCTTCTCTTCATTTTTCCTCTAAATGCCTGAATGCGATGGCCATCCCCGCGGTGACACTCAAGCTCTTTCTGTGGGCTTTTCTAATCGCCCATCTTCCTCTGAGGTAAGGGCAGCATATTATTGTGTGTTTTCGGTGCGCAAACATTGTATCGGCTCGTGTGTTTGGAGTGTCTGCGGTGAGAGCTGCTCTATTTCCGTTGGATTCCTCTAATCTCCTTTCTATAGTATGGATAATGGATATACGTTGTCGTGTGTGACAGATTGTCGTATATATATAGCTGTAAATATATCTGTCGGACATTTACCCTGACAGAATATGGCGAAACTCAAATAAGCTCCTCAAAATCCCTAAATCATGTTTAATAAAAGAAAATACATATTTAATATTAACAAGTGTCTTAATAATAATAATAATAATAATAATAATAATAATAATAATACAGTTATGTAATTGCACAGCTTTTAGAAGGTGTGTCATTATTCAAACAGCCGTTATTAAATCAGCCTGAATCCCGAACCTACATTAGGTTGTATTGTTGTTACATTTACATGGATGCTATTTCTCATTAAATGCAGTCATAGTTTATAGCTTTGGCATGTGTGACGCCATTTCAGTCAAGACGTTTTGTTTAAGAAGATTTAAGTCAGGGATTGACTCCTCCTCTCCACCTGCTGATGAAGAATCAGGAACAATTCTGGCCTAACTAGACACTGTCAGAGCTTAGGCGTAGAAGGTAGAATGCTACAAGCTAAATTATTAAAGTAGATATCTGACGTAAATATGTGTGGAGATTGCATTTGATTTAATTTAATAAATTTTTTAATAAATTACATTTTAAATTAAGTTACATTTTAAATTGTATTTATTTACTAATTTTATTTATTTATTTTATTAAAATAATTTTGTTTTAATTATTTTAATTAACTTTTAATTTAATTAAAAAAATAATTATTCAAATGATTACAAAAATTATTACAAAATTATTACAAAGAAGTCTTATCTGTTTTATTTTGGCTGGAATGAAAGCAAGTTTTTGTAAACCAAGCTATTTTTTTCTCAAATATCTACAGAACAAACCATCGTTATACAGTGATTGCCTAACCAAACTTGCCTAGTTAACCTAATTAACCTAGTTACATATGCCTTTAAATTGCTTAATTCTAGATAAATAATTCTAGTAAAATATTATGTACTGTTATCATGGCAAAGGTAAAAGAAATCAGTTACTAGAAAATAATTATTATAAAACAAAAAACGTAAGAGGTCGGCAACAATACCCTAGTGGTTAGTGCGTCGACATATAGCACCCAGGTGTTCACGGTGACCTGAGTACGATTCCTGGCTTGAGGTCCTTTGCCGATCCTTCCCCTCTCTTTGGTCCCCATACTTTCCTGTCTGTAAGTTTCCACTGTCCTATCAATAAAGGTGATAAAGGCCTATAAAATCATTATTAAAAAAAATAAATAAATAACTTAATAATAATAATAATAGCATTAATATAAATAATGTTAATAATCATAATAATATTCAAAATAATATTAAAAATAACAATAATGACTTCAACTGTATATATATATATATATATATATATATATATATATATATATATATATATATATATATATATATATATATATATATATATATATATATGTGTGTGTATAAAATCTAAATCTAAAGTGTACATCTAAAGTAATGTATGTGTACTTTTATTATTAGTATATTTTGTTATTAAAGATGAAAACAAAGGCAAATTAGAAATAAGTTCCCAGAAAATCAGCACTGACAATGGTTATCCGGTGGCATCTGTTTTGTGAAAGGAGAAGTCACAAAGCATTAATACAGCTTAAGCTTCCTAAAACTAGTACTATGTTTTTTTTTTGGCAGGTTAATCTGCTGACTATTTATAAACCCTAGATCTTCAAATGGAAGTTCTTAGGTAGATACAGAGTCAATTGCTTGTATCACCACAGTCTTAAAGGTCTACCATAGATAATAATTTATAGTAAACCAGTATGCCTCGTCATGGCCTTTTGAGAGCTGGATCATATAGTCACATAGGCCACTAAAGCATCTGTGGTAATTAGAATAAAAGCTTTCTTATGTTAAACCAGTCATTATCTACTGTATATACTGTAAATTTATCAAGATACTGTAATATGAGGGTGTTTTTTAAATCAAAGAGCTGACAGCACAAGTTTCATTCAAACTCAGTTACATTCAGACACTATCCTTTTCAACCCAGGCTCATTCTGAGAACGTAGTCCCGGGGACGTTTCTGGAGACCGCGAAATACGTCCCGGGAGGTACGTATTTTTGCAGTTTTTGTTTTCGCGAGGCCGCGAGAGGCCGCTGTGCGCGCTATTTCCCGCGCCGTTCTCGCGTAAACCAAAAAGCGCCGTTCTCGCGTTCACAAAAGCCGTCCAGAAAAAGAAAAGCCCTCATCTGATTTCTACCAAGTTTTCGGATTTTGACCATATTCTCACCCTGTGATGAACTTGTTCGCTTAATTTTTTGGATTTTGTTTTTGTTTTCTTACCTGATTTCTGGAACCGCTCTTCCCCGGACTCGAACCCGTTCGTCGTCGTGGTCAGCCCCTCTCTGCGCCTCGAGTCCGCCAGAGTACACGAAGAGCTAACCGGACAAACTGGTTGCAGCGGGAAAGCCCTCCACACGGAGGCGAGCGGCCGGCCGGCAAGCGCCGAAGGGAACGGCGTCACACCGCCCCGCAGCGTTCGCTTAAAAAAATGAAATGCAGCCATACGTACCCCTGGCTACGTATTTCACGGTCTCCAGAAACGTCTCCGGGACTACATTCTCAGTTGATCCTTTTAGTTATTATTACTTTTATGGGTGCTAAGTAGGACTGCACAATCGTTTCAGCATCGATATCGCAATGTTATAATTCGCAATAGACACAAATACAATGTTGAGTTTGTATTACAATTCATCATTTGCACGTGTTTTGGATGCCTGTGACTGTATAATGATTTTAAAAGCACACGGGCGTAAGAAATTGTACCACTTGTGACTTTAACAATGCAGTGTTTACTATAGGATTTTTTCCAGCTGTGGAGGCAGTTTTTTTACACACATCTACCAACTGCTTATGGCGTTATTTCAATGACAAATGTCGTGAGCGCAGTATTACAAGTCGAGATCATATTTATGTAATACAAGCATGCCAATCTCTTAACTTGCGTGTCGATTTCCTATTTCTTGCACGCCCTTGAATATACGCTGCTCAAGTGAAGATCTAGTTCTCGATTTAGTGCGTTTATGTATTGAGTATGCCTTCAACATTTCTTAGATTTGCTAGGAATATTTATGAATGTCTCCAATAGACCTACAGAATGGCATTAATGCGTCCTGAAGTAAAGTGAAACGGCTATAAACTCCAGCAAGATAAAGTCATTGTATGCAGAGCCATAGACCTATAAATAAAGTATAATTAAGGAAACCGTGTTCATCCTAACTGAAAGCTACGTGGTGTTTGCTAGCCTCACGCATAGGGATGGGTACCGAAATATCGGTATCGGTGCTAAATTATTAGAGACCGAAGTATCAATAAGCTCTGACTTTAATGGTTCTGCTATCGGAACTGGATAGTTATTGCTGAATAAACATTTCTTACAGTAGCATAATTTAACTGACCAACTGACCATTGAGACCCACTTTATTTTTATTTCAATCAGGCAGTGTAGATTACTGATTTTTTAAAGAAAGCAGATCTTAAACGTGACGATTTTGCCTTGACAGAGATCCAGAAGCGCTTGGGCTGGCTGACTGAAAATTAAAAGTGCACACAACACCCCATTTGCAGGGTAGGATGCAGTCTTTCAGTGCTAGCAGGCTAATGTTAGCATTCTCCAAGGTCTCCTACGGCACCTTCAACAGCACTGTAGTCATTGATTGACAGTTACTTAATGAAGGATTAGCATTGACTGTGCTACTAATGGTGTCACTTAGGGTTATCTCCTCAATATGCTTGATTTTTGTGAGGAAAAAGAAGAAGACTGTATGTGTTCTTCTATTTGAACAACAAAATGACTTCTTCCTGTTTGGTTTTTGATTGATACGCTGTAAACAAAATATCCGTAAATGATCAGTTTTCCATATTTTGTGATTTCATGTTTTTATTTGAGATTTTTTCCCCATTCATTCATTCATTCATTTTCTTTTTCGGCTTAGTCCCTTTATTAATCTGGGGTCGCCACAGCGGAATGAACCGCCAACTTATCCAGCACATGTTTTTACACAGCGGATGGGAAACACCCATACACACTCATTCACACACATACACTACGGCCAATTTATCTTACCAAATTCACCTGTCCACAGGGAAACCGGAGCACCCAAAGGAAACCCACGCGAACACAGGGAGAACATGCAAACTCCACCGCATCACCTTTTTTTTTTTTAATAGGGCTAGTCCAGGCATGTCCAAGCTCGGTCCTGGAGGGCCGGTGTCCTGCAAAGTTTAGTTCCAACCCTAATCAGACACACCTGGGCTAGCTAATCAAGCACTTACTAGGCTTTCTAGAAACATCCGTGCAGGTGTGTTGAGGCAAGTTGGAGCTAAAATCTGCAGGACACCGGCCCTCCAGGACCGAGTTTGGACACCCCTGGGCTAGGCCATATTGCAAATAAAAATTATCACAATATCATGTTTCATATCATTCGATATCGATAATTATTGGATATAATTTATAACAATACATTTAGGAAAAAATAGTATTATTTTAAATTCATTCATTCATTCGTATTCTATTCGGCTTAGTCCCTTTATTAATCGGGGGTCGCCACAGCAGAATGAACCTCCAACTTATCCAGCATATGTTTTACGCAGCGGATGCCCTTCCAGCTGCAACCCATCTCTGGGAAACATCCATACACACTCATTCACACTCATACACTACTGCCAATTTATCTTACCCAATTCACCTGTACCACGGGGAAACCGGAGCACCCTGAGGAAACCCACGCGAACGCAGGGAGAACATGCAAACTCCACTGCATCGCCTTTTTTTTTTTTTAATTGGGCTGGGCGATATTGCAAATAAAAATTATCACATTATCATGTTTCATATCATTCGATATCGATAATTATTGGATATAATTTATAACAATACATTTAGGAAAAAATAGTATTATTTTAAATTTATTCATTCATTCGTTTTCAATTCAGCTTAGTCCCTTTATTAATCCGGGGTCACCACAGCAGAATGAACCTCCAACTTATCCAGGACATCGGATGCCCTTCCAGCTGCAACCCATCTCTGGGAAACATCCATACACACTCATACACTACTGCCAATTTATCTTACCCAATTCACCTGTACCACGGGGAAACCGGAGCACCCGGAGGAAACCCACGCGAACGCAGGGAGAACATGCAAACTCCACACAGAAACGCCAAATGACGCAGCCGAGGCTTGAACCAGCGAACTTCTTGCTGTGAGGCAACAGCACTACCTACTGCGCCACTGCGTCGCCTATTTTAAATTGAACTACTTTATTTTAATTTACCAACATTACTAAGGCAAATAGTCTTAATAGCCAAAAACAAAAATATTTAAACAAAATATCTGATCTCTTTATAATAAAATAAACATGTGTTAGAGACTCTTAAACGTGATAAATAAAATGTTACTAAGTGTGTGCAATGGTAAAGTGCAAACGCTGAACAATCAAAGCAAACTTTAAGGTTTGAATAATAATGATACAGTATACCTCAAACACTGTCAACAACACAAATTACGATAATCAAATCTGAGCTTTCAAGTAAAGGAACCAGCTATCATTACTCAAATACATACTACAACATTGCAAATTGTGAATTTGGATGACTACATTACCTCCTGTGCTAAAAAATCTTTCTGATGGGATGCTAGTGGGTGGGATGCACAAGAAAAGAAACCAAAAAGCCATTCTGGCGACATTCTTACATCCTTTTTTATTTATAATCTCCTCACTACTGCTATACGGCACTCATTTTTACATGTGTTGATATTTTGACCTAAAGTGACAAGCATGTGCGCATGGATTTCTTGACCATTTACAATAGACTTCTATTCATGTAATGGGCTAAAATTCCCAAATACAGGTGTGCCAAGCTTGTGGCATCATATTCAAAAAGACTTGAGGCTGTAATTGCTGCCGAAGGTGCATCAACAAAGCATTGAGCAAAGGCTGTGAATACTGTGATTTTTCAGGTTTTTTATTTTTAACAAATTTTCTAAATTTTCAAAAGAAGAATTAGAATTTTGAGGAAATTAATGAATTGAATCCATTTTGAAATAAGTCTGTAACATAACAAAATGCGGAAAAAGTAAAGCGCTATGAATACTGTATATGATTATGCACTGTAGATTATTTCAAACTACAAAAATGTCAATAAAAGTCACTTTGTTAACCTGTTGAGTTGAATTTTCAACATCAAAAGTTGACAGAGCACATAGACACATATATACATTAGACGTCGCCTACGCTGTTGTAGTCTATTGGAAGGAATGCGTCAGGAGAGCCGCCATTTTAGCACAGGGTAGCGCTCCTTTGAAATGAATGCGGGACCCAGCTGCAGTGGAGGACTGTGGCCATCCAGAGACAGAGATATACACATATATTTATAATCGGGAGTTTTCCCGGGGGTCAGTGCAATTTTTTGTTTTTCTAAATTATGAAAATTATAATTTTACATTGATGGATAAGTGATCACACAGGCATTCCTGACAAAAAGCACGTGTTTGTGTGTATGGAAATGTACTATCCACCCTCCCTGTTAAATTTGATCTAATCCGTGTCCTGAAACATACCCCCTCTCCTGCTTTCACTTCTCATTCTAACAGAGGGAGCGATTCGTTTGTGAATGAATCTCCGTTATGAACGACTCGTTCACTTAGCCACAATAATACAAGTTTCTGGCACCGCAGCATCTCGTTGTCATATTCCTTTTGCATTGTTTGCTGATTTTATTCAACAAAACTAGCACAAGTATTGAGTGCGAGTTGGTGCTACTTTGCCTTGTGGTGAATGCCGTAAGTGACTGTATTGTCATCAATAACGTTACCTGTCTAACTCAAAAGTTCATAACATACAAAAACGTAAACAAATAAATCTTACCTATGAAATGTTCTGCCTTTGTGCTTTGTTTTCTTGTTACTACACCCGTAGACAGCACTAAAGTCCAGCATCTTCATGTAGTAACACTGTCCTGACTAGTGCGGTTGAATGACATTTGTCCTGGGAGCACTGTACAAATGTGGCGGCGCTATTGACGCATGCTCAGGGTCCCTATGCGATATCTAGTGTATATATCTATGGAAAGAGCAGAGATCAACATCCCATAATGCAATTCACAACCGTAAATAAAGGGAAAATCAAAATACAGAAACTGTTAATTAACAGATTAATTAATAATCTTATTAGCAGACATCAACAGCCCTCTTGAAAAATCCCTCTGAAAGTAAATCACTTTGACTTGACTTGGATCGGTAGATGAGTTATTGCTATCTTTGCAGGACGTTTTTCAGACCCTTGAGGAATGGAGCAGGCAAGTGTCAGGTTGAAGGAGATCAAAAGCTCATCAGATGCCTGACGGTGTGGCTGCTGGTGACACGTGTCGCCTGCCCCCCAGGACTAAGTGACATTTTCATCTGAAGTTGCACCGCGGGGATTAAAAGAGTGAATGGTGGTATGATGAAAAGATTGCTGCTGCTTTTGATAGTACTCAGCGTGCTGCTTTAAGAGCAGGGTCCAAAGTAACACCTCAACATTATCATGGAAGATGTTCTGAAGCAGGGCAGCACGGTGGCTCTGTGGCTAGCACTGTCGCCTAACAGCAAGAAGGTCACTGGTTTGAGTCCCAGGTGGACCGGTTGGCATTTCTGTGTGGAGTTTGCATGTTCTCCGTATGTTTACATGGGATTCCTACGGGTGCTCTGGTTTTTTCTCCCACAGTCCAAAGACATGCGCTGTAAGTCAATTGGGTAAACAAAATTAGTCGTAGTGTATGAGTTTGTGTGAATGCAAGAGTGGATGGGTGTTTCCCAGTACTGGGTTGCGGCTGGAAGGGCATCTGCTGCGTAAAACATATGCTGGAATAGTTGGCGGTTCATTCCGCAGTGGTGACCTCTGATAACCAGGGACTTAATCAAAGGAAAATTAGTGAATGAATGTTCTGAAGCAGAGCTTATGTATTGAAAGTCAACCAAAGATAAGATCCAAAATGTATGCAGTGTAAATAAAATAGTATTTCTTATTGTTTTTTTCTTTATTATTAAATTATATTTACACTTAAGCTGATCTCTGAACAGCCAGACTGTCATATATTTAGGGATTGCAGGGCTCTATGTGTCAGCTGATGTATTGTTAGTCGCACCGTATCCTCAGGACAGACATGAGGACATTTGGTTTCTTCTGGCTCCCTGCAGCCTCATTTTGTAAAAGCGATGGACAAGTACATACGGCAGATGGTGTAATTTGGTGGAAGAGCTGGCCCCAGTACATATAAATGGCATCAACATCCCATTAATGGAACTGTCATCTTTTCATGAGCCACTCTACACCGTGAAGTATCAAAACGCTGAACTGAGTTGCATTTAACAGCTATGTTATTTCATAAACTCGGTCGAGATGAAAGGAAAATCTGACGCAGTGGCCTTCAGCGATGCACTCTTGGGTCATGTTTTGAAGTTCATGTTTTATCCTCACATGTAGATTATGAATTAGAATTATCATTACTTTGCCCCTGTAACAAACCTTTTCCCTAACAGTTTATCTACATAATAGCAAATAATCAATTTAAAATAATAATAATTTTATTTATAGCACTTTACATATTCGAGAGTAATCTCCTCAACCACCAAACAATTATATATATATATGTATATATATGCTGACCATGTCCATCCCCCACAGTGTACCCATCTTCTGATGGCCACTTCCAGCAGGATAACGCACCATGTCATAAATTGCAAATCATCTCAGACTGATTTCTTGAACATGACAATGAGTTCACTGTACTCAAATGGCTTCCACAGTCACCAGATCTCAATCCAATAGAGCACTTTTGGGATGTGGTAAATGGGAGATTCGTATCAAGGATGTTCTGCCGACAAATCTGCAGTAACTGTGTGATGCTATCATGTCAATATGAACCAAAATCTGTAGGAATATTTCCAGTACCTTGTTGAATCTATGCCACGAAGTATTAAGGCAGTTCTGAAGGCAAAAAGGGTCCAACCTAGTACTAGTCAGGTGTACCTAATAAAGTGGCCGATTATATATATATAGATATATATATTTGTCTCTTATCCGATTATGCATGGTATTATACCAAAAGACTCATTATTTTTGAAAATAGATATTGTATAACTAAATCCCTTTATATGTAAGATTAAAATCATTGTAATATTTAGTATAAGCAAGAAGGTCGCTAGTTTGAGCCTCGGCTGGGTCAGTTGGCATTTCTGTGTGGAGTTTGCATGTTCTCCCTGTGTTGGCGTGGGTTTCCTCTGGGTGCTCCGGTTTCCCCCACAAGTCCAAAAACATGCGCTATAGTAATTGAGTAAGATAAACTGTTCATTGTGTATGTGTGTCAATGAGAATGTGTGGGTGTTTCCCAGTGGTGGGTTGCAGCTGGAAAGGCATCCTTTGTGTAAATCATATGCTGGACAAACTGGCGGTTCATTCCGCTGTGGTGGCCTCAGATTAATAAAGGGACTGAGCCGAAAAGAAAATGAACGAATGAATATTATTTAGTGACACAGTATTGTATTTCATTATAGATTAATAAATTATATGAATAAATTGGCAAATAAATCTGATCTTCAAAATAGATTATTGCATTAACTTCTTAAGGCCCAAGGTGTTTTTTACATTAAGTCCAAAAACATGCGCTATTGGTGAATTGAGTAAGATTAATTGTTCATTGTGTATGTGTGTCAATGAGAGTGTGTGGGTGTTTTCCAGTGGTGGGTTGCAGCTGGAAAGGCATCCTTTGTGTAAAACATATGCTGGACAAGCTGGCGGTTCATTCCGCTGTGGTGGCCTCAGATTAATAAAGGGACTGAGCCGAAAAGAAAATGAATGAATGAATATTATTTAGTGACACAGTATTGTATTTCATTGTAGATAATAAATTATATGAATAACTTGGCAAATAAATCTGATCTTCAAAATAGATCATTGCATTAACTTCTTAAGGCCCAAGGTGTTTTTTTACATGAATTTTTTATTTCTCTTTGCTATTTGGGCTCATTGGAACCTAATTGGAATAAAAACCTAAGTATCATCTTCTGATATGATGTACTTTTAGAGAAAAATTATGTACATATATGTGGACTCGTCGACTAAATTTCCCTAAAATACTTTTTCCTGAATGTTTTTAATGCATTAATAACACATACATATTTTTTTTAACATGTTTTTACTATCAGAGAGTAAAAACAATTTTTTTTTACCCATTTTGGACAGTTAAAAATAGTGTTTGGGACATTTCATATGCTGCAAAACAGTTGCAGAATGACACTGTATGTCTGTAACAAAATATAAAAGATTCAAAGTATTTTAAATAGCCACCTAAGAGCTAAAATGTGCTGTCCACGGATGTGGCCACTAAGCCCTGGGAGGTTAAAGTCATTTTATTTATACTGTGGGGCTGTGGAATGTTTAACAAATGTCTCAGTCATGACAATATTAGAAGCAGAATAATATTCAATGACCTGTTGTCAGTCCTTCCATATCCTAATCCTGGGGTTAAACTGGGCCAGGGCAATCTGGGGCTAAGCCTTGGAACATTGGTTTAAAGTGGTAACTCAGTGGACTGCATACCTTAGGACTGCAATTTAGTTTGGTTTCGTTGTTCTGTCATCTTTTTAATTTTGCAGGCAACTATTTAAAAATATTATCAGCAACACTTTATAATAGCTACACACTATGAATCATTTACTAAGCATCAGCATCTAGTGAATTCGTTATCTGTTAAGCATTACCTCTACATTAATAAACGTTAGTAAGCAGTTTATATCTGCAGCTACAAATGCTGTATTATTGACTTATAACCACATTTATAATGTGCTTAATACTTGTACTTTCATACTTTGTTAACGATTTATTTTTCATTACTAAATTAAGTATTGCATTATTTACAAACCATTTGTATTGAAGAGTAGCTGGTGGTTTTTAAGATCATACAAAATGAGTTAGTAAATTATTAATAAACTATTGAAATCAACACGTATATATATCTTATTATTCAAGTATATAGTTATGGTTATTATGTATGTTAATAAATGCTTTATTAACTCAACTTAATCTAAAGTGAGGACTATTTATGCTTTATGAATCCCTAATGAATGACAATTAAAGGCTCAGTATCAAATGAACTATAATCTTTGCAATCTTAAATTACTGTAAAGTCTAAACATTGCTGAATAACAGGAGTGTCAAAATACAACATAAGATTGGATAAAACAACAACAATATAATAATTTAACAATATAATAAGATGCGATGCTTAAACTGTACAGTAATCTTATTTTAGAGAAGGCTGCAAAGATTTATTTATCATTTGAAATACAGTTTCGTTAGTGTATCTTCAAACGAATAAGAATAAATAAAGTCGTTTATGTTTAACTGAGCCTTCATAAGGCTCATTATAAGGTCATTTATAAGGTATTTATAAAGCATAAATAGTCCTCACTTTAGAATAGGTCACAAAACGGGATGAAGTTGTGTTAATAAAGCATTTATTAACATACAAAACAACTATATGTTAATTTCAATAGTTTATTAATCATGTATCTACTCATTCTGAATGATCTTAAAAACCACCAGCTACTCCTAAATAACTGGATTGTAAGTAATGCAATACTTAATTTAGTAATGAAAAATAAACCATTAACAAAGTATGAAAGTATTACGCACATTATAAATGTGCTTAAAGGTCAAGAATACAGCATTTGTTGATGCAGATATAAACTGCTTACTAACGTTACTAACGACTGGCCATAGGGAGCACCGGTACATTTCCTGGTGGCCTGACGGTCTATCTGGCCTGCCACCGTTATTCTGGCCTGCCGTCACCCCCAGCCTTTCATAAACATTGCGCTTCTCTTAATATCATTATAGATGTGCAGAGTGTGTAGCTGTTTACAATAAGAAACCTTTGCTATCAATACTTAGACTCACAACACTGCTGTTAATTGTAGTGGTATACGTGTGTGATATTGCTCATATTTACTGCATACACTACCTGACAAAAGTCTTGTCGCCTATCCAAGCTTTAGGAGCAACACATAATAACTTGACTTCTAGTTGATCATTTGGTATCAGAAGTGGCTTATATGAAAGTCAAAGGCCTCTAGATTATTTATTTTACCAAAATAAAAGATGATCATGGCTTGATTTTTAATTATTTTATTACAGTAAAGTCTGACTTTGCTTAGACAAAAGTCTTGTGACTAAACAGAAATAATGTCCAGTATAGAATATAAAGTCATGCTGCAGTGGAAACAGAATGAATATTGTGTGTGACTCCTATGAGCTTGGAGGACTGCATCCACACATCTCTGCAGTGATTCAAATAACTGAAATGGCGAAGAAAGCGTTCTTGCAGGACTCCCAGAGTTCATCAAGATTCTTTGAATTCATCTTCAACGCCTCCTCCTTCTTCTTAACCCAGACATGCTCAATAATGTTCATGTCTGGTGACTGGGCTGGCCAATCCTGGAGCACATTGACCTTCTTTGCTTTCAGGAACTTTGATGTGGAGGCTGAAGTATGAGAAGGAGCGCTATCCTGCTGAAGAATTTGCCCTCTATTGTGGTTTGTAATGTAATGGGCAGCACAAATGTCTTGATACCTCAGGCTGTTGGTGTTGCCATCCACTCTGTAGATCTCTCACACGCCCCCATACTGAATATAACCCCAAACCATGATCATTCCTTTACCAAACTTGACTGATTTCTATAGGAATCTTGGGTCTATGTGGGTTCCATTAGGTGTTCTTTTGTAAGGTAATGTATATTGCATTAGTTTTAAACAAGAAAACACTATGTAAGTCACAAGTTTATTACCGTCCAATGATCTGATCTCAAAGTTAAAGGTTAAAGATATGAGTGAGGCAAAGAGATGGAAGCTAACAGACTATTTTAAAAGGTAGTCTAGGTCTGTATTAGTCACTACTGAGTCACTGCTTAGCTGGGAACATGTAGGCTATCTGTTTGTTGCCAGAGGATATGATTTGTGAAGCAAAGTCTATACTTGTCAGGATCCATAAAATCAGTAGCCTGAAATCCCGGGGCTGTTGTGTCCTTAAGTTGGTCTACAAACATGTAACGTCATTCTGCCCGAAGGTCTTTCTTAAAGATGGAATAGGTGATTGTCTTCAGAAACTATTTTTGTTACGCTGTTTGAAAGTCTCTTCACATCCTGATAGCAATCATTTTATTAAATGGCCCAAATATGTATTTTAGTATTCTGGCGAAGATGTAAAACTAAGAAAAGTTTGTCCAATCAAAGCGTTCGGTTCGAACATTATGATAGGCTGTCGGATGCAGTTCAGACTTCGAATAGCAGGCAAACATCAACAACCTACCTTCAGTAAATTTTATGTGATGTATTGTAGTGATGTTGACTAGTGCGCTCTCATGTTCAGGAGGTGTGGCTTTGGACGGTGATTTGCATAGTAGGATGTTATCTTTCAGTGCTAACAGGCTAATGTTAGCATTCTGTAAGATCATCTATTGCGCCTTTAAAGGTGCAGTATGTAAGTTTGACACCCAGTGGTTAAACTTGGTATTGCACTCCTGGTTCAAAACACACGCAAGCACAGGTTGCCAGATTGACAACATCAACAGGAGCGAGCCTGACTTTCGAGCCTAAAGGCTGATTTTAGTCGTGTTTTAATAATAAAATCAACGGCTTGCGATTTAAGGAACATTTTCCATATTAAAAGGAGTTTCTGTCCTAACCAACACCTGAAACTTATATTTTAGAAACGGTTTCTATTTCTTGCAGCTGAAACACAGGAAAAACTGACAAGGAACATCTGAACATCTCTACACCTCATGTGCTTTATAAAGTGTTAAATGCTAATAATTTGAGTTTGAATGCCCTTTTACTTGATGTTTATTGACATACTACTAAAAGCAGCAGCAGATAGTTCACCTCAGATCTTCAAAATAAAATAAACCGTCTGAAATTGAACTTTAGAACTGTGACTCAGTGCAAACCAACACATATCAGTGATTCAGCATCTACATTTAGTAATGTTAAAGAGGTTTAATATGTACTAATTAGATTATAAACCTTACCATTTCGTTGGAGTGCAGTGAGTGCTCTATTCTATGCTTCTGAATGGCTGTATTTAAATATCTGTCGTGTTACATCTGGTGCAAACAGCCAAATTGCTTATCGCTACAAATCTTGTCATGTAGCATGTTGTTAGGACACAAGATTACAATGTAACCTGCTCACCAAATGTTTACGTTCATAAAAATTATGTTATTTTCTAATTAATAACCACCTTATGTGGAACTCTAAATCTGGGTCTCATTTCGGAGGTTGTTACTGTCCACCAGATGTCGCATTTTCAGTCTTGGACGCATGAATCATCCGGCATCGGGTGGGTTAAAGGGACCAAAACAAAGTCAGACATTGCAACACGTAACGCATTTAACATGTTTATTAAATCTCTGCAAACATATCATAGCATTTATATGCTTTAGTAGAGTCAAAAACTTACAGCACCTTTAAATCTAGTCTCAAAACTCATCTCTACTCTTAGGCTTTTAACAAAGTATGAGAGCAGCTTTTTACAATTATGTTGGTCTTATTTTTTTCATGTGTTATTCACAACAGTTACACACTGCTTGGGTGACTAGCTTGTTTACTCTATTCTTCTCCCAGTTAAACAGACACTTACTTTTGTGTAGTTTAGCAGACGTTGATGATTGATGTTTACTAGTAAATCCAGCAGCTCAGATCTCAGATCAGTGAATGGGGTTGTCATGTCATAAAACAGATGTTGCCATGCAAATATTAAAGTGATGACTTCATATAACTCCCAAAGAGGGGTCAGCTGAGGTATTTACAACTATTTACACTAGAGTTTGAGCATGTGAAATGCTGCCGTACGACAAGATGACAAAAAACAAGATGATTAGACATTAACAAAATGAGTGATTGCTACATTTTTATTTTCTCAATCGGATTTAAGTCAGGACTCTAGCTGGGCCACTGCTAAAAAGTAAATGTTTTTGCCTGGTAATCATTTCTTCACCGTTTTTGCTATATGTTTTGGGTCATTGTCATATTTTAGGTCATGTTTTGTTCTTCTACTGGTCTCACGCAATCATGTGATGCGATTTCGCAGGTCATAATTTACCAAGCTTGAATCTTACAGCACAGTGACATGCAAAACTTGTCACACGAGCTTGCATTTCTTGTATGTTGCATTCAAATGGAAGTCTATGTGGCGAAAAGTGCAGTGTGACCACGATTTTACATGTGAATGGGGTTAAATTAACTATGGCTAAACAAGATCGTAGTTCATTCACATCCAAAAGCACACTCATTCTCACCCAAGCACTGTAACAGAGTCATTTTATCTAAAGTCTTTGACTGTAGTGAGGTAATGGACGCACTCTCGCTCTTGTTTTTTTTGGGGGGAAATTGTCCCTACAAAGATTTTGGCTTTTAGTTGTGCAAGTAAAATACAAGCTAGATAAAGATTGGTTGTAACCAATCAAATGCAGCATGGGGCGTCCATGTTAATGATCTCATGTGGAACATCAGAGTTGGTGTTTTGATCTGAACTACTGAAATGTTTTTAATACTTTATATAAAATATAATGACAACAGCTTTTTTGCATTTCTGCGGTTTTTGGATAGCTTTTGGGCTGGAATCAGTCAGCTACATCTGGCAACACTGCTGTCAATGCGAGCGCACATTAAAGAAGATGCCCAGAGGCGATATGAACGTAGAGCTGCTTATTGCACTGGTGAACAACAATCATTTCTTCATCGCTAGAGCTGCTACATGCACTATCCATAACAACAAGCGTGTCAACTTCGTCTTCTTCTTCTGTGTTACAAGCGGGTGTCAGAAGCTTAAAGTTGTGTAGCGCCATCTAACGTCAAGGAGTGATTTTGCATACTCTTCTGCTCGACGCCAGTGAAAATCGCTTGGGTTTGAATCCTGAAAAACGCTGATGAAATACGCAAACGTAAAGCGTCCCGGTGTGTACGAGCCTTAAGAATGACGTTTTCTGAGAGAAATATTGACGTGGTGAATACTTATTTCCCCCACTGAAAGAAGGAGAGCTGTTGCTAAAACTGGCATGATGCAGTGCTGTCTCCCTACACGAATGTACAGTCAAATGCCTCAAAATTGTTGTAGTCTTGCCTTAGCCTGAAATATTTTGTGTAAGTTGCCAGAGCAGCACGGCTCTCAGTCACATGTTTCTCTCAAGGATATGCTTTTCTATCATCTACTGACTCCATGGTTACTGCCTCACACCATCCATTGTTGTATGATTGCTTTGCCAAGGTTCTCAGCATTCATTTGAGAATGACGGCCACACTCTGCTTCGTTCAGTAGCATACTTAATATGAGTCAGTGGCATAGACAGACAGACAGACAGACAGACAGACAGACAGAGAGAGAGAGAGAGAGAGAGAGAGAGAGAGAGAGAGAGAGAGAGAGAGAGAGAAAATGTTAGTTGGTAAATATTAGTTGTTCATCTAAAATGTATAAATGAATAATAATAAATAAATATGCTGCTAATTATTATTAATTATAATGTTTTTTTTTATAATCACTACTATGTAATTTGTTTTCATATCTTATATTTAACGTAAACATCACAAAGGTGTAATTGGCAATACATACGTAGCATGCCAACAAAGCAAGTTTGAATTGATAGTGAGAAAGATTTCACTTCATTACAAATATCATTTATTATCTAGACAACTAAGTTACAAAAAAAGAAGAGAAGAAATAAAAGCATATACACGCATACACTCACCGGCCACTTTATTAGGTACACCTATCCAGCTGTTTGTTAACGCAAATTTCTAATCAGCCAATCACATGGCTGCAACTCAGTGCATTTAGGCATGGATAAGACGATCTGCTGCAGTTCAAACCGAGCATCAGAATGTGAAAGAATGGTGATTTAAGTGACTTTGAATTTGCCCGACGGGCTGGTCTGAGTATTTCAAAAACTGCTGATCTACTGGGATTTTCACGCACAACCATCTCTAGGTCAGAGGAGAATGGCCAGACTGGTTCCAGCTGATAGAAAGGCAACAGTAACTCAAATAACCGCTCGTTTCAACTGAGGTCTGCAGAAGAGCATCTCTGAACGCACAACACGTCCAACCTTGAGGCAGATGGGCTACAGCAGCAGAAGACCACACCAGGTGCCACTCCTGTCAGCTAAAAACAGGAAACTGATACTACAATTCACACAGGCTCACCAAAACTGGACAATAGAAGAATGGAAAATCATTGCCTGGTCTGATGAGGCGTGATTTCTGCTGCAACATTCGGATGGTAGGGTCAGAATTTGGCATCAACAACATGAAAGCATGGATCCATCCTGCCTTGTGTCAAGTGTTTAGGCTGGTGGTGGTGGTGTAATGTGTGGGGGATATTTCCTTGGCAGATCTTAATCCAATAGAGCACCTTTGGGATGTGGTGGAACGGGAGATTAGCGTCTTGGATGTGTAGCCAACAAATCTGCAGCAACTGCGTGATGCTATCATATCAATAGGGACCAAAATCTCTGAGGAATATTTCCAGTACCTTGTTGAAACTAGGCCATGAAGGATTAAGGCAGTTCTGAAGGCAAAAGGGGGTCCAACCCGGTACTAGTAAGGTGTACCTAATAAAGTGGCCGGTGAGTGTATGTAAACTAGTAATTTACCACAGTTGTAAAGTGAGGAAAACGTAGATGATGATGGAAACGTGATTGAAACGTAGGTGTAAAAACCTATGCCACGAAGGATTAAGGCAGTTCTGAAGGCAAAAGGGGGTCCAACCTGGTACTAGTAAGGTGTACCTAATAAAGTGGCCAGTGAGTGTATGTAAACTAATAATTTACCAGTTGTAAAGTGAGGGAAACGTAGACGGTGATAGAAACGTATGGAAACGTGATGGAAACGTAGGTGTAAAAACCTATTCCACGAAGGATTAAGGCAGTTCTAAAGGGAAAAGGGGGTCCAACCTGGTACTAGTAAAGTGTACCTAATAAAGTGGCCGGTGAGTGTATGTAAACTAGTAATTTACCACAGTTGTAAAGTGATGGAAACATAGGCGGTGATGGAAAACGGTGATGGAAACGTGATGGAAACGTTGTTGTAAAAACCTATGCCACGAAGGATTAAGGCAGTTCTGAAGGCAAAAGGGGGTCCAACCTGGTACTAGTAAGGTGTAGCAAAAAAGTGGCCAATGAGTGTGTGTATATATATTTATTAAAAGAAGCACATTTTTTAAATTCATACTGACTTTAGTATTAACACAAGCATGTAGTTTAGCACATTAGCATTAGCAATTTAAAATGATTTATTGCCTGCTTGCACAGAATGATAATGCTGAAGATGCAAAAACGGAGGCTTGTGTTTGTTGCACCATCACCGTCTGACTCTGGAAATGCTGCCAGGGAGAAAGACAGAACAGGAGAGCGAGAGAGAGAGAGCACATTTCCAACTATAACGCAACATTATTACTGTATGTCTGTCTGTCTGTCTGTCTGCGGTACTACACCCACACTCTCATGAGTTACCGTCGGGGTCTGTTTAATACAGTCGCTGTTCTCCTCTAGATGGCGCCCTTGCTTCTAGTTAAATGACCTATATATAAAAAAAATCTACTTTATTTGTTGTTTCATGGTCACATGTCCAATTATGAAAAGCACTGCAGCCATTTTCATAACTGAACATGCTTCCATGTGCTGTATGAAGCCCTAGATACGCTTTTATAGTTGTTATCTTTTTTTTCTTATGATAAATATTAATATATGATTAACATTTCCATGATCTTTCTTTCTCTCTCCATATATATATATATATATATATATATATATATATATATATATATATATATATATATATATATATATATATATATATATATATATATATATAAGGAGAAAGAGATATACAGTTGAAATCAGAATTATCTTATATTAAAACACCATTTTAAGGTCAATATTATTAGCCCCTTTAAGCTATATATTATTTCCGATAGTCTACAGAACAAACCATCGCTATACAATAACTTGCCTAATTACTCTGACCTGCCTAGTTAACCTAATTAACCTAGTTAAGCCTTTAAATGTCACTTTAAGCTGTATAGAAGTGTCTTAAATATATCAAGTCAAATATTATTTACTATTATCATGACAAAGATAAAATAAATCAGTTATTAGAAATGAGTTATTAAAACTATTATGTTTAGAAATGTGTTGAAAAAATCTGGGAAATTGGGGAGGCTATTAATTCAGGGGGGCTAATAATTCTGACTTCAACTGTATATAAACCTTTTTCTTGGGAAGCAAAATTACCCATTATGCTTTGCGTGTATGCGCAAGGAAAATGCTAAAAACTTCCGGTCGGCAACTGATGCATATAAAGAGTCACAGTTTTAATCTATTTTACTTTTAACGTCTTAGAACTAATTTTGCTGTCGATCAGCACCAGCTCCCAGACTGATTATTTAAAAAATGTGATCTAATGGGATGAAAAACAACTGCTGTGAGGTATTTTTCCCTCGTTGTCAGACGGCAACATGTGCCCTTCAAATGGAGCATCGTCATCGCAAAAGTCCACATTTTCTTTATTTTTATTTTTTAAATATATAACCCAAACAGATGTACTTTATTATACTGTTTGTCACTCACACGTAGCCTGTAACTTACTGTCTCACTGACACATTGATTGAATAAGTGGTACATTAGAGTACATTATAAGAGGACATTATAACAGCTGGCAGGTCGGGAACACTGACGCTATATTTCAGTAGTGTTATTAGATATTTCATCTGATCTGAGGGCAGACACTGAATTAGGAGAACGTTTTTCTCTCGCACTTGAACCGCATCTGACAAGTATAACGGCTTTAATACACACATTTTGTTCAAATTTAAAGTTTTGCATCACAAAAACACTCTGTAAGAGTATTGACCCCCTGGTGAAAAACGCTGCTCTGGCAGAGGACAATTCTTAAAGGAAGTTTTAAGCGTCCTACCGGTAGGCGCATGTCACTATGGCACCCTCCAAGCAGCAATGAAGAAAAAGGTCTATACCGTAGCCAAACTAGAGCTAATTTAACGACAACAAAAAATTTATATTAATGTTATAATCATTTGGTGAGGCAAAACTTCACCAGAACCTGCATACCCCCCAGTAAATGTGTAGTTGCACCCGTGTCTGACGGCAGACATTGAATTAGAACGTTTTTCTCTCGCACTTGACTTGTGTCTGACAAGTATAACGGCTTTAATACACACATTTCTTTCAAATTGAAAGTTTTGCATCACAAAAACACTCTGTAAGAGTATTGACACCCTGGTGAAAATCGCTGCGCTGGCAGATGACAATTCTTAACGGAAGTTTTAAGCGTCCTACCGGAAGGCGCATGTCACTATGGCACCCTCCAAGCAGCAATGAAGAAAAAGGTCTACACCATAGCCAAACTAGAGCTAATTTAACGACAACAAAAAATGTATATTAATGTTCCAAAAACAGTGCACCTAAATGAATTCGCTATTGAAAAATCTTAAATAACATGTAAAAATTAAATAAAGAGGGCAAATCAAGAGAAACATAAAAAAATCAGATGTAATAAAAATGTTAAATATTTTATATTTCCTTTCCTAATGATGTTCTGTGACAACATTCTTATTTTAATGAATATAACCGTTTATTAAAGCAGTTGTGTATAATGTGTGTTAAATGTGTGTGGTAGTTCTCATTGTAAAGATGTCCACCAATAATGTAGAGAAAGTGTCAAGGCCATCTGGACTCACTTTTCTTCTCTCCACATCAGCTCTGTCCAGCTGGAAAGCGATGATGACGAAGTGACAAACAAAACATGGGTTCTGACTCCCAAAGTGTACGAGAGTGATGTCACGCATATTTTGAACAGCTTACTAGATGGCTACGATAACAAGCTGCGGCCAGACATTGGAGGTAAGTGCGTTTATTTTCCATATATGAGATACTAAGCTACTAAAGGTACCTATAAATCATAAGATATTCTGTCATTTTGTTTAAAAGCTGCCTCAAATACATTCAAAAGCAAATTCTAAAACTCTGAATGTTTGTTTGTATTAATACACACCATATTAATGACATGCGTTTCTGTGAACCCACTCTTAGATTGGACATTGAAGATTCAATGTTTGTTCAAATGTCTGTATTACAGTTTTTGAACCAGATTTTGGTAAAAACCCACAGAATACAAACAAAATTAGTTATGTGTAGACCCACACGGATTTCCAGCCCATCATTGAATGTGTTTATTTACTTGTGAAAATGTGTGTAAATTTATATTTATTCAGTTTTTAAATTAATTTCAGTAATATTATTGACTAATATGAACCTGTTCATATAATTTATTTATGGTCCGAAAAAAAGAATATATACAGTGAGCGGCAGTTCTGAGGGCACAAATGCCTTGTTGATGCTAAAGGTCAGAGGACGTCAAACCTTGAGGCTGATGGGCTACAGCAGCAGAAGACCACACCGGGTGCCACTCCTGTCAGCTAAGAACAGGAATCTGAGGCTACAATTCACACAGGCTCACCAAAATAGGACAATAGAAGATTGGAAAAACGTTGCCTGGTCTGATGAGTCTCGATTTCTGCTGTGACATTCAGATGGTAGGGTCAGAATTTGGCATCAACAACATGAAACCATAGATCCATCCTGCCTTGAATCAACGGTTCAAGCTGCTGTTGGTGGTATAATGTTGTCGGGGATATTTTCTTGGCACACTTTTTGGGCTTATTAGTATCAATTGAGCATCGTGTCAACGCCACAGCCTACCTGAGTATTGTTGCTGACCATGTCCATCCTTTATGACCACAGTGTACCCATCTTCTGATGGCTACTTCCAGCAGGATAACGCGCCATGTCATAAAGCGCAAATCATCTCAGACTGGTTTCTTGAACATGACAATGAGTTCACTGTACACAAACGGCCTCCACAGTCACCAGTTCTCAATCCAATAGGGCACCTTTGGGATGTGGTGGAACGTGAGATCCGCATCATGGATGTGCAGCCAACAAATCTGCAGCAACTGCGTGTCAATATGGACAAAAATCTCTGAGGAGTTTTTCCAGTACCTTGTTGAAACTAGGCCATGAAGGATTAAGGAAGTTCTGAAAGCAAAAAGGGTCCAACCCGGTTCTAGTAAGGTGTACCTAATAAAGTGGCCGGTGAGTGTATGTAAGCTAGTAATTTACCACAGTTGTAAAGTGATGGAAGCTTAGGCGGTGCTTAAATTTGAATTTGGAAAAGGTGTAAAAAACCCTGCTAACCAGAATCCGCTGGAAGTTTCAGTGCATACTTGCTTATCAGAAAGAGATATTACATTTTTTTTAAATATTGGGTTGTTTCAACATACATTTGGGCAGAGTCTGGACAAATCCAATCATTGTTTTGCTTTGAAAGTCCACATAATCCCGAAGCTGTGACAATTTTTGTTTGTTTTTTTAATATTGTGATGCAGTTCTTGGCATATTAAATGAGAAAACAGTGGGCGTGGCTTGTTTTTTCTTCTACTGCGAGCTGATTGGATGTAGTAAAGTAGGCATGTCATTGTCTGTGAAAAGGGCTTGGACAGTTATTACAACCTAACAGACTCCTCCTCCTGATCATTTCTGTTTGTTGTCTGTTGGCTGAAGGGGCGTGGTTAAGTATGTTAGCCACGCCCAATACCTCAGACAGACGTAATCTGAGAATTTAACTCAAAACAAACAGGAAGCGCATTCAGATTTTGCAAAACAGTTTTTTGCTTCTTAATGACATGCGCAGAGGAATTGTTCACCAAAAAACTAGCAATGTGAGCTAACCAAATCATATAGTCAGTTTTGATTTAATTTGTACTTGAATTATTATTTAATCAAACAATATAATCTATTTTACCATCCAACACATTCACACATTCAATCAATAATCCACCACAGGTTCTTTAGTTATACCTTTTCTTACTGGTAAGATTGAGCTAAGCTGTAATAACAAACTGATCCAAAACTTTGACTTTTTTTTGCCACAACACGGAGAGGTATTTCAGTCCAGCTTCTGCGTCTAAATTGTCTGCACAATTGCCATGGATTTTCAAATGTTAGCAGCTCAGACTGACTGGAATGATGTCATCCTTAAATAACTGTTCGTGAGGGATTGAGTCCCACACTTTAAGCTGAGCTAGCATGTAAGAATGAGTTGCTAAACCTGTCCCTGTTTATCACGCTGACCATTAAATTTGACAATATAATGTGCAATTAGCTATGCTCCGACACATTCAAGCCTTTCCCTGCAGCTGTCATATAGTTCTGAGTCATCCCAAACAATTGAGTCCATGCAAATCAGGTACTGGTGAGGAACACTGTGCTATAGAGAGATTATGTGCGTGCTGGACACACAAAGCAGTGCTGCATCATATTTATAAGGCTACAGTGCTGGTGGATACTGGAGCTGCAGTAAATCAGCAGCCTATATAGATCTATAAATATGTTTCTGCCTCATGGTGAGTCACATGAATGCACATGATATTGCAGACAGGGGTTATTTTGTATATTTAGGGGTGTCTAAAGAATATTTTGAGCTGAACTATTTTTAAAGGTGTCATACAGTTGAAGTTAAATTGTTCTCTAATATCAGCATAGTAGGTATGTGGCATAGAAAAGTTAAAAATGTCTCCAGAAATGGTTTTATGATCATAAATAAACATCATATAGCGTTTAATAGAGTGTATTGCTGTTCTTTTACTCCAGTAAAAGCTGAGTGATGAGACACAATGCATAAACGTGCATTAAATACTTATTCTGAGCTGTAACAAGTGTTACAAATCATTACAAATATATGGCAAATTGCACAATATATATTAACAAGAGATACAATTAAACGTACCGTATGGTAATCCGTATATCCAGCATTTTGTGTTCTGACGAGATAGCTGGCGGAGAAACGCATTGGCATCTGTCCTCATCTTGCGACTGATTTTATCCTATAGTCTTTGGCTTTATTGGTTTCCATTTGTCTCTCATTTTCAAAACAGGAGTCCCGCATACATAGTAAGCTTAATTAAAAGTTTAGGAGAATTAAAAAATAAGGTAACAATCTGTGGTTTGGCTGACAAACTTCTAATGACTCAGCTGCTCGTGTAGGTCAGTGCAACCTAACGTACATGCAAATGTTGAGGGCATGCTAATTAATAGTCCCATGTGCAACGTAACCATATGTGTTTTGTTCTGATAGGCATGAAAACGAGGAAACAATGGTATTTGATGCTCACGGTATGGCCATTTGCATATACTGAGCTCATAATTCAGCTATCCTGAGGTATATCCAGATTTTTATAACATAGCACTTTTTTACACAGGGCGGTGCAGTTTTGGTGTTTGTTTTCTCTTTCGAACCTTCATTCGAAAACGGCATGATGTGTCTCATATTTAAATTTGTTTGGTGATCTGAAACATTAAAGTGAGACAAACGTGCAAAGTACGAGGCAAGTAAGTACCAGTACGGTACCAGTAAAGCCTGGATTATACTCGGCGCGTCCGCTAGTTCGCTTGAGTGCGCGGCGAATGTGACATCATCGCAGAGTTTGCGGAGCTTCGTTTTGGGTGCGCGCGACATGATTTCGGCTGGCGGAGCTCATGTTTTTTTTGAGACTCGAGCGAACAGTTCATGCGGCGCCGCGTTTGATTTGAGCTGAATATGACACACTGAAGAGATTTTGTCTGAAACAGGTACGCCTGTACAGACATATTTATAATCCGTGATGATAGAGATAACCTGATGATCAATAATACTTGGCTAGAAATTGCAACAGACATGGAAAAGGAGGAAGGTTTTTGTTAAAAGGTTTGGAAAAAACTGAGGGATAAGTTTGTTAAAGCCAAAAGAGGCCATGGCAAAAGTGGAAACCCAGATACACAATATACAGAAATATGTTTTCCCACCAACACAATCTCACGGCAATTCGTAACTTTTTGATTTAGTGGCTAATTCCTATGAATTCGTACAATCTAATTCAAAAAATTTAGTTCGATTTGCTCATCCCCCAATGACGGTTGGGTTTAGGGGTGGGGTTAGGTGCCACGCCTCCTTTTTAAAATCATACAATTTCGTACGACTAAACTCGTACGAATTCGTACAAATTAGCCACTAAACGGACAGAACGTAAAATACGTTTTCTCGTGAGATCAAGCTGTTCCCACCAGTCATAGGTTTCACACTGATGTATATATTAGATTGGTAGATTGGTGTAAAGGTAGTTAAAAAGCATTATCAATAATTTATGAACAACTACAATCTGTTGCTTCCCCCTCCACAAAGTTTTAAGGAAGAGTGGGAGAAAGAATTGGGAGTGGAAATTTTGGAAGAAATGTGACAATCAGGTTTGGAGGATATTAATAAGCTCTCTATTAACTCTAGACATTGTCTTATTCAATTTAAAATAATGCATAGGTTACATTATTCAAAGAAAACTTACATAGAATCTTCCAAAATATTTCACCTCTTTGCGACAAATGTAATTCATCAGATGCGGATAAATCTCACAGTTTTATTTTTCGTTCTAAGATACAGAATTATTGGAATGGAATTTTTGAAGTGCTTTCCAAGGTGTTGAACAACCGGATCCAATGCTTTTAATTCTGGGATTCTCTGAATAAGCGCATGTGTTGTCAAATACATAAAACGCTCTCATACTCCTTAACTACTGCCAAGAAGCTACTGCTACTGTTTTGGAAAAAAAAGGAATTCCCTACATGTAAACTGTGGCTTGGAGAAATTGCCTCTATGTTACATCTGGAGCGAACTAGATACTATTTGAAAAGAAAACTTGAACAATTTGACAAAAATCTGGAATCCTTTTATCTGTTACCTTGAAAAAAAACTCTATAAAAAAACTGTAAAGTTTTAATATGCTTTGTCATCATACTCTGTTGTTCAAACAGGTCTTTGTAACAAGTTTGCTTGTTTTGTAGGTGTTTTTTAATTATAATTTTCATGTTGTTTTTCCTTTTTATTTTTATTTATTTTCTTATTTGCTTTGTCTATGTTATATGTGGACAAAACATGTCAACAAAATTCCTTTCTTGTGAATCTTCAATCAAACGTACTGTATTTGACAAAAAAAAAGATCATAGAAATAAAACATGATTGTATTTTAATGTCACGGGCAGGTTCCCTTTCAAACATTCACTCACATTATGTTTAAACGCTCTCCCACCATCTTCCTCTATTTTACGAAAGAAACACCAGAATGTCTTGCTTTTCTTTGAGACCTGCAAATAGTGCATGTCAGCTCAGTGCCTTCTTTCCCTGCACCCTTCTGAGTTACAGATGATATTCACAATAAAGGATCAGTCCCACTCTTTGGCTACGAGTGGTCTCGTGAGCTTATGTGCGTCTGAAGAGGAGCTTGCATGATAGGACATATGCCATTTGCTTTGTCTGATACAGGGGAGTAGGGCCCTTCTGAAATGGAGTCTGAATCCCTCCCCTTGACACAACCAGGCAGACAGTGAGGATCCATGCATCTTTGGAAGCATCTTTGTCGGATTTGGGGCTGAAGTGGTCAACCCCTAGAGCCCACTCCTAGCCCGATAGATGTTAGTTTTTTCAATGGCAGCAGCCTAGCTTGATCTCACCAGCAGACATAGCATTTCCTCTATTCGGCCAGAGTTGGATTGTCTACTTCAGCCACCATAACCATTCCTGATGGCACTGAAGAAAGAGACTACATTACATTTTCAGCTGCCTCATCACCGTGAGTTTTGGCCTCAATCAGAACCCACTCAAAATTGGCTTGTATATACGTCCTCCACCATTCTCAGCTCCTATGAGCAGTGAAGGCACGACTCTCATGGGTTATGCCCTGCACTCACAGTGCCCAAGTGTTTCAGCAACAGTGTAATAGCAGACACACATATGCATGAGAGCATTTTTCCTCTTTTTACTCTACTTCTTGCAAAGCTTGAAACCCTTGCAAAGCTCAAAACCCTCACACCCTGGCTGGAGGCTTGCGGAGCCATTCTGGGCATGTTGTGTTGGGTCTTGAATGTTGATACTGAGTTTTGATACTCATTTTAGTTCATTTATAGGCCAACTCACTTTAGATGTATTCTGAGGCATTATAGAAGCTCTCATTTTCCATTTCTAAGTATCTGAGGGGTGCCTAAAAGCTCGTTCCTTCTGCCCTCAGAGTGTACCATCTTGGGACTTGGTACTGAAGGTTTAACAGGCCTTCTCTTTGAGCCTTGTATGCTGGTGTTTTTCTCAAAACAGGTCTCTTTTTTGGCATTGGTACTAGCTAAGCAAGAAAGCGACTTGCATGCACAGTCAGTCAACACTTCTTGGCTTGAATTTTGGCCTTGCAGAATCATCCCCAAACCAATTCTTAGTTACATTTCCTTACATACCATTCTACCTTTTCCTGCTGTGGATGGTGAGCAGGACCCACACTTACGTTGTCCGTTCAGGGCACTGAAAATGTACTTGGAGTGCTCCAGCCCATTTAGATATGTAAAGCAGCTCTTCATCTGCTTCAAAGTTCACTTAAAAGGGCTAAATAATCACAAAGAAGAGACTTTTGTTGGATAGTCGATGCCACAGCATTGGCTTATGCTTAAGAGGGCTTTCTGTATAGGTGTAGGAACTGGGGTTAGGAGGGGTTCAGCTGTAATTCCATTGGCAGTATTTGTGGGTCCTTCAGTTGATCATCACCATCTACATTCACCAGATTATCTAACTCAGAAATCCCAGCCTTAAAAAGTTGTCCTCCTGTCTGTCATTTCTTGTCTTGCCTGGTGGAGATTGGTTATTTGTGGTCTTCAGCTACATTTGTGACTCAGTTTGTTCAAGTTGCTCAGGTTTTTCAACACTGAGCTTCTAGAGTTGATTACTTTCCTCATAACATGGTGTGAGTGTAAGTGAACATTTGAAAGGCAACATAATTATTTTATAGTAGTCACTTACCAGCCGTTCGCTGCACACTCAGAAATAAAGGTACAGAATCAAAGTCTCTGGTACCTTTTCACGTTTGTATCATACAGGTGAAGATTAAGGCTAATTTATACTCCTGCGTCAAGCACACGTGTATGGTACAGAGCAGATGCTGACGCGCACCTCTCAAAAAATGGAACTACACGTCACAATGACCCGTAACGCAAGCTCTGTCATTGGTCAGCTTGGTAGCGGTGTCGAGCATGGGCGGTGCTGAGAACCACGAGCCCGATGGAGCGGTTGTTTACAAGTGTCGAGTACCATGAAGGAGCTCCAGATGGAAATATTTGATTTGTGTTGACCTTATGATTAAAGTTTTTGCATGTCTGCCGGTTCCCATGTCTTAATGAACGAGTTTTAGCTACTTGTAGCATTCAGAAAAAACAAAACAACCACGAGGAAACTCGACACAGAGGAACATAAAAACCTACTGCTAGCTAGTGTTTTGGAAGTGTTATTACAGAGTAACAGAAACAGTATGCAGAAGTATAAATGCACCGTGGGTTATGCCGATCACTCAACGCAGAAGTATAAATCAGCCTTTAGTACCATAACGAAACATTTTTGAAGCTTTTTGTAACTTTAAGATACTGTGAGGTACACATTTGTACTTTTTAGGTAATATGTACCTTTAAGGACATGTCTGGAATAAAAATGTACCTTTTGAAAAGGATATTGACAGATGACAGTGGCAGATTTTGTACCTTTATTTCTGAGAGTGTGTAGGTGTAACATGGGGAGTGACACAGACAACTGAAGTTAGGATCCACTTGCAGGTTTATTCGAAGTCAGGCAAGCAAAGATCAACACAGGTGCAAACAGATGTATAGAGGCAATCCAGAATCGTAGTCACTATAACAGGCGAGAGGTCAAAAGGCAGGCGGCAGACGGGGACAATAAGATAAACTAGGCTAGGGTCAAAACACGGGAAAACAAGACAAGGAAACCGCGTTGAATTGTCACTATACAGATAACAAGACTCGGCAATGTGAATGACTGCTAGTGCTGCTTAAGTAGTGTGGAAATCAGTCCAGAAGCAGCATCAGCTGTGGGAGTCCAATCAGTGGAGACTTGGAGCAGGTGTGTGTGTGTGGCATGACTGAATATGTAGTCCATAAGATGTAGTCCATGTGAAAGTGAGTGCTTACCAGCGACCTCTGGTGGTTAGAGATCGCTGGTAATCATGACAAGGCTTTGCTATGTTACGCTAACTATTATAAATACCATTTCTTCCTTTGCATTGAACTTTGATTGTCGTGACTTTGCACCGTTGTTTATGTGCAAACAGCTACATTACATGATAACCAATGTTAAAAATGTGTACTCACATTCGATGACCTAATAATCATTTATTCATTTTCTTTTCGGCTTAGTCCTTTTATTAATCTGGGATTGCCACAGCATAATGAATTGCCAACTTATCCAGCATATGTTTTACCCAGCGGATGCCCTTCCAGCTGCAACCCATCACAGGGAAATCTATCGCCTAATAATAATAATAAAAATAAACATGACTGCAAAGGTAATAAAATACTGAACTCTACACAAATCTGTAATAAATAAGGCTGTGCTGTGGTGCTAGATGACAGTGACTGCTTGGGAAAAATCTAACACTCTACTCCCTTTAATGGCAAACAGCCAAACTGCCATAATACTTCTGACATCCTAATCCATTTTCTAGTTTTGAGAAACTGCTGTGTTCTGTATGTGTAGTGAGTAGGCAGATGATTTATTTATTGTTTCATGCACTGCAGTTATGGCTAATCTGTCATGACCTGTCATCAGTATCTCGAACAAACATTGTAAACGTCTTTTTGAGTAGCATGCAAATATGTGTAATGTTTAATAACATGTTAGATATACACTGATCATAATTTCTGCAAAGTGTGTATTTGAATGCCTGTCATATTAATTGCATTACATTAGATAACCATGCATTTTTAAACCGAAAATAGGAGATCTAGTTCTCATGAGGTGGCAAATGATAAAACAACCGATATGATATTGCATGTATATGAAATGGCAGATATGGCAATATATTAGACAAATGATGACAGAGGCACATTCTTTTTGTCAAATATTATTGGAATGGAAATAAACCTTTTTAAATGTAATCTGAGTTTACTAAACTAAATTGACATTCTCTTTGTTTCTCTCCACTTCTCTTTATAGTCAAACCAACTGTGATCCATACAGACATGTTTGTGAACAGTATTGGTCCAGTAAATGCCATTAACATGGTAAGTTATGCTGTAATTACAACCACTTTGTTTGCATTATGATTGACATGGTTTTGTTTATCTATGATTGAACTCAATTTGATGTTGTTAAATGTTTATTATGAGTGATATTACAAAATATAACACAATTTATGAAAGGTTACTGAAACACTGTCAGTGTGCTGTTGGATTTTACTGAGTCATCTGCAGGACAATGTTTATTGAAGATTATTTTGACATCTCTATTTTATATATTCTGATTTAATGGCAAAGCGTGATAATCTGAACTGATTAGGGATTTTTTTTAAATTCTCTGTTGTTAGAAATCCCCTAAATTCTAAATTGTTACCTAGAATTTTGTACTTATTCTGATTTAATTTGAATGGTTGGAGTCTTTGGTGGTTTTTGTAATGTTGTATATAATTTATTTAGGTTTTCTAGACATTCAAATAACAAATAATCTAATCTAAGTGTTGGTTCATTATAAACACTTTATTTAAAATACCTTGTGATATTCAATAACTCGTGGCATCATTTGAAGTGGGTGTGCAGAATGGCAGGCTTTGAATCATACTGGTGGAATTGATGGATTTGTGAATGAGGAAGAGTATATGACATTCCTATATTTTAACAACCCTCTCCAGGGTGTGCAGATGCATTAGTTTGGGGTCTATGCCATCGTCGTTCTGCAATAATGTCATGGAATCCACAATACAGGACGGGTTCAGGATGTCATCATCCAATCATGATGGTGCTTCTATAGTTAGTATCCCTCCCAATTCACCAGGTAATACATTAGTTGGCCCCATTGCCAAGAATGAATGAGAGAATACATCCAATAGATCAGGGGTGTCCAAACTCGGTCTTGGAGGGCCAGTGTCCTAGAGAATTTAACCACTAGCCTAATTAAACACACCTGAACCAGCTAATTATGCTCTTACTAGATGTACTAGAAACTTCCTGACAGGTGCGTTGAAGCAAGTTGGAGTTAAACTCAGCAGGACATCGGGCCTCCAGGACCAAGTTTGGACTCCCTTGCAATTGATCATCTGACCATCAACCTCCATGGGAGGTGGAGGTGCCATGTTGTCTGACATTCTCAAGTCCTTAGGACGAACTGGTTTCAGCAAAACGAATTTTAGAAGAAATGCTGTAGTTAGTGGGGAGTCATTTAATGAGCTGGGCCTGGTACCAGGGTCTGTGTTTTTTTTGCTGGGAAGAAGGAGCCAAAGGTCACAGGCAGAGAGCCAAACCTTTTGTCCTAGCTAGGGATAGGATGACATTCTTGGTCAGCTTGTAACTTTTGGTGGTAAATGTCCATATGCACATTGACATGAGCCATTTTCCAGGCTTGATTGGCGAGTCATATCCTGTGGTTGTTTGCTGGAAGTTATGAGCATTCACGAGACCAGGCAAAAAGAATCCCAGAGACACATTGGACCATCATTTGCACAGTATCCCAGACATGAGGGGGACAATGATGTTGAGCAGGCCACAGAGAGTCTTCCATACCTGGAATATGAATTGAGGTCAGACCCGATGTCTCCAGGAAGACCAAAAAACGCTTTTAGTAGAAGGAGCCTTGAAAAATCAGCAAGTAACAAGAGGAATGGTGGTATTACTTTGTGAAGAAGGTAAATTGCGCAGAAAGTCAAATCCCAGGTGGAATCAAGGGCAGAAGTTGTAGTAGTTCACCTTGGGCACATGCAGTACAATTCTTAATGTAAGAGGTGATGTCTCTTGACAAAGAACTGGTTTGTTCTGTTCTCCTCTGGATGCCCAGAACAGAAGGAACAAATGTCTTATCCATTGGGCATTGAATAGGAGCAGCTTTTTTTTCTTGCTTGAGCCTGGCTGAATCCCACATTCAATTCCACTAAAAAGGAGCATGCAGAAGAAGAGACAGTATGAAGCATGAGGAATTTTCCTGTTGGTACAAAGGTACAGGAGCTGTCACTGGGGCAATACTTTTTCAAAAGATACATATTTGTACCCAAAGAGTCCACAGTGTTACCTCAAAGGTGCATTTCAGTTCCCAAATGTGCCTAAAAAGTACCTTTGAGGTACCATTATGGACTATTGAGGGTCAAATATGTATCTTTAGAAAAGGTACTGCCCCAGTGACTGATCCTGTACCTTTTTTTCTGAGAGTGCAGAGGTGTATAGTCTATAGTGTATCCGTTTCTTGGAACCAGGATGGTATGCTACAGTCTGCTGGAACTAAAAAAGAATAGGACCTAGCGTGATTGGCAGTGGTTGATCCTCTTGGCCCACTGAATATATTCATAGTTACAGTGATCTTTGAATACCAGAAACTGACTTTGCCAGAAGTTTGGTAAAGAATTTGGCCTCATTTACCTGTTCAAAAGCTGGGACCAGGGCCATAAGAACTTGACGTTGTTCATATCAAACCCACAGTAGTTAATACATTGTCTGAAAGTTTTCTTAAGCAAAGCCATCTACTTCCCCAGTTGCTTCAGGTTTTTACTTTAAGGATGAAATGAAAGCACTGTGATGGACCGTTCTTTAATGATTTGTTCATTTTGAAAAAATGTTTATGTCTGAATGACGAGAATGATGGTCCGCTCAGGGAGTGATACAAGTGGGGTAGAAGATCAGTTAATTTTTTGAGTCTTCTATCGGTTTGAGTCATTCATTCATCACGTGAAAGACAGAAGCCAGTCATTTGCAGTCAAAGCCAGAAAAAGATTTGATCCATTCATCTCTCAAGTCCTGGGTTTTATTCGTTTGTTCTTCACATGAAAGACATAAGCCAATCATATCTAGTCAGAGGGCAAAAAAGATTTGACCCATTTATCTCTTCCATGGTTTTGAGTCATCTCTTTACACAGTGTCACATGATGAATGAACGACTTCGTAACCTGAATACTCAATATCTGAAATAATTATGGGTCCTTTCAGCTCAGACTGTGTGCATCAGTTAAGCTTACATGGGACTGTCTGATGACTCAAATTTGCAGATATGTCAGAAGAGGTGAGCTGAGCTAATCATAGACAAAAGACCCAGGTAAACAATGAATGATTATTTTCTCTTTCTTATAGCATTCTAGTTATGGCTTGTTTGTAGTGTGATCAATGTTTGGGCTAGTTGTAGATTAATTTGGAAGCAACTTGTAACATTTGAATAGAATTTTGGCAAATTGACCAAAATGAACAAGACTCAAAGGTCAGAGTCAATAAAGTGATCTGAACTTCCAATCACTATACAGCACTCTCTGACTAAAGGTGCATTAGGTGTGAATGAGTCCTAATGGTTATTACACTGACTTGCAATCTAGGTAGCAGTTTTGATTGCCAGTACCAGCAGGACACTTCAGTTCTCTTGAGGTACCAAGCTATTGAACAGGTACATGAAGCCTGATACAAGGCCTAATTGCTCCTCAGGTACTGCAGCAAATGAACTCTGTTATGGGTGTATGTGTGTGCACTTGGATAGGTAAAATGCAGAACACAAATTCTACTAACCATGCACAACCCCTCTTAGGTTCAGTGGGCGACCATATGAGAGCTGACGATTGCAAGCTGCCAGTACTTGGCTGTAACTCACTTGTACCAAAAAAAGGCCAAGCATACCTTGGAAACGAAGTAACAAAAATCCAAACAAAAAAGCTGAACAATGAAAAGACAACAGAAGCAATGAAACTCAAATGTTAGCTACGTGTATGCCCCTACACTTTAAAAAAATCTTGCTTAGATTTTGTTGCGCATTCAAATGAGCCTTTTCTACACCGCCAACCTGATTTCACCAAGCAGCACATGCTCCTGGATTAACATCCATGTTGACCCTGGAACAACATTACAATCAGCCAATCAGAATTAATGCTTATGCTTAGGTTTATGCACTTCTACATGACTGTTATACATCTGTTATTCCCTTCTGATTTTGGGAATAATTTACAGTTATGGTTGGGTTTAGGGGTAGGGAATAGGTGTGGATTACATTTTCAAACAAAAATGATTTTCAAGTATCAACATAGATGCTAATCCAGGATCACATCGTACTTGGCAAAATCATGATGTGCTTTTCTACACACTCAGAAATAAAGGTGCACATTGGTACCTTAAAGGAACATTTTTGTACCTTAAGGGTACACTTTTAAACCTTTAAGGGCATGTTTCCACTGACGGTCATGGGTCAGCTTTATCAGGCTTGCGTTTCCACTGCCAAAATGGTAACGTCTACTAAATGGTAACGATGCCTACTGTAACATCTGAAATTATTTAAAATAAATAAACGAATGCAACATTTATGAACACATACATTCCCTTACAGTCTCCGATAGGTTACCAATTACAGAAAAACTACACACAGCATACGTTTAGTCCTTATTAGGGCTCAAAAACAATGTGCAACATATAGCCGACAGTAAACGCAAACCTCTCATCTGTATCTTCATCCTTCACCAGCACATGTAGCCTCTGTTAGAAAGTAATTCCGTCATTCCGAGTTCATAATAGTTCAAAAGGTGATGATAACAGTTAAACATGGCAGTTTGTTCATGGTTTAGGTTGCTGAGAGAATCATTTGCTCCTTTTTTTTCCGGCTTCTCCTTCTCGCTTCACTCTCGTGTTTGTCCATTTCTGAAAGGATCGGATGTTGGAAGCACTTCAGTAATCAAGCGCACGTTATTATCATCAGCTCAAGAAGTTCATTATTTCAAAAACAAAACCAGGACATGGCAGATTTTGTTCTTCTTAGCTTTGTGGCTGTTTATCAAGACAACGACAATGTTTGTTTGAGCTCGGGTCGACCATGGCTCGTTATTATATGTATAGATTATTACTGTGTAATGTCTCGGCTGTGTATTTAAAAATGGCAATTCCTATGTTTTCATTCTCCAGCTTGTGTATGCGCTAGTGATGTTTCTCTGTAAACCAATAGCATTTAGCTGCGTGTCTAGCTCCGCCTTAAACTTTTATCTCCGCCTGTAAACTTTTGTCATGCTAGGGGAAACATCCATACACACTCATTCACACACATACACTATGGACAAATTAGCCTACCCAATTCACATGTCTTTGGACAAGTGGGGGAAACCGGAGCACCCAGAGAAAGCCTACGTCAACACGGGGAGTACATGCAAACTCCACACGGAAACGCCAACTGACCCAGCCGAGGCTCGAACCAGCGACCTTCTTGCTGTGAGGCAAACGTGCTACCCACCGTGCCACCGTGTAGCCCACATTTGTACTTTTTAGGTATAAATATGTACCTTTAAGGTATAAATGTGGACCTGATAGGTATAAAAGTGTACCATCCCAAGGACAGCTTTTGTACGTTTATTTCTTAGTGTAGTCATCTCAACTTACAATAATCAGAATAAAATATTAAGTTAAACTATGTATAACTTCATTAAAAATGTTGAAAGATGATTAACTTATTAAAAAGTATACTAAAGTCACTTAAAAACATTTGTTTTCATGACTTTTTGTCATTTCATATCCTACAAAAATACCGATTACATGACATCATTTATGTAGGTAGGTGAGTAAATAAAACTGAAATTAAGTGTGAACTGTTGATCCAGTGGTGACAGTTTTGCATTGTGTCTGTGAATTGACAGTAACTTCTTTATCTTAGGCTGTGCCAGTCTCTAAACATAATTATGAAACAGCATTATGCACACAGTGTGATAACGGTTCCCCTAAAGCTGACACATCTCTTTAACCACATCTCACATCTCTAAGGTTCATTCTTCAGCAAATTCTAACAATGTTTATGTATTATTTCAGATTTTTTTTTTTAAAGAATGTTGAACATGATCAATAATACATGTGATCCAGTGCAAGTTTGAGCCTACGCCATTTGCAGATTCTATTTCCTTCTATTTATTCTCCCTTTCTAAAAAATAAGCAAATAAGGCCAAACGTAGTCGAATACGTATAATATTCTTATGACATCAATAAATGCTCTTTCTGGTTCTCTAGGAGTACACAATTGACATCTTCTTCGCCCAGACGTGGTATGACAGACGGTTGAAGTTCAACAGTACCATGAAGGTTCTACGCCTCAACAGCAACATGGTTGGAAAAATCTGGATTCCTGACACATTTTTCCGCAATTCTAAAAAGGCAGACGCCCATTGGATCACCACACCCAATAGGATGCTTCGGATATGGAATGACGGGCGTATACTGTACACTTTAAGGTAAATACTCTTTTTTTTTTTGAAGGGTTTTTTCGTCATACGTTACTTGAGCATACCCGGATAGCAAGCAAAGGCTAACAATGCTAAGCTACTGCTAATAAATGCTAATTTATAATGCCTTACCATGTATTGAAGTAAGGTTATGAAATAGTGTTGGTTTAAAATCACGTTTGCGTCCTTGTTTTATCGAGTAACTGGTGAAAAACACATTAAATATGTCACTACTTTTTAATTTGTGTTTTTTATACTACCACAACTTTTTCTGATTTGTGGTTTTTTCCTTTAAAAAAGTATATCTGAAATTGATTTTCAGATGGGACCATAGTTTTCACCACCTCAAAGCTTTCACAGAGGATTTTAAAGTCTTTGAAGGAAAAAAAAAGCAATGATTTTGTTGAATGGAATGTGTCCTCTCACGCTGGGTAGTTTCTGTAGAGATTGCTTAAACAGTGGGATGAGAAGATACCTCAGAACGTGACTTTTTTTTGTAAATAAGAACCCGTGCAACCTTGAGGCTCTGTCTGTGTCAGAGTCGTACATGTACGACTGAATGGTGATCCTCTCTCTCCTTCTCCGTCTGCCTGTCAGACTCTGTAGCAAACGCAGAGCGGGTGAGCTCATGGCCCCGCCCCCTTGTTACGTTGGCAGGAAGCCGAAACTAATTTACATGTAAAGCAACACACCCATAAATCAGCGAGCTGTGGACACGCCCCCAACATGACACTTTTTAACACATTATAATAAAAAAATCTGAATTGTGTTTTGAACTGAACCTAAACTGGCACACTCAGAAGAGCCATAATATTAATATTAAATCATAAAAAAGAGGTAAACTATGTGCCCTTTAAAGTGATATTTTGTGTGGGTTGGTGATTTAAATTACACTACAAATACCTTGTAATAAACTGCCAGCACATTTTATGTTAACTTTTATGTTGACTTTTTTTAGGCAGTCTGTGTTTTGATTTCAGTTGTTCAACATTTATGTTCAATAAATGATCATAGAAACATAAATGACAGATACATACACTACCTGACAAAAGACTTGTCGTCGATCCCAGATGTAAGAGCAACAAATAATAACTTGACTTCTAGTTGATCATTTGGAAAAGTAGTAGAAGGTCGATTTTTCTTATTAATCATCTGTTGAGCTGCATCCCAATCATCACAAATACTGGAGAAGACCTACTGAAACCTGCATAGACTTAAGATTCTTATAGAAATCAGTCAAGTTTGGTGAAGGAAAAATCATGGTTTGGGGTTATATTCAGTATGGGGGTGTAGGAGAGGCCTGCAGAATGCATGGCAACACCAACAGCCAGTATCAAGACATGCTGCCCAATACATTACAAACCACAGGAGAGGGCAAATTCTTCAGCAGGATAGCGCTCCTTCTCATACTTCAGCCTCCACATCAAAGCTCCTGAAAGCAAAGAAGGTCAAAGCGCTTCAGGATTGGCCAGCCCAATCAACAGATATGAACATTATTGAGCATGTCTGTGGTAAGATGAAGGAGGAGGCATTGAAGATGAATCCAAAGAATCTTGATGAACTCTGGGAGTCCTGCAAGAACGCTTTCTTTACCATTCCAGATTATTACTTACTTGAGTCATTGCAGAGATGTATGGATACAGTCCTCCAAGCTCATGGGAGTCACACACAATATTCTTTATTTTTTCCCACTGCACCCTGACTTTATATTGTATACTGTACATTATTTTGTCTCAGCAAAGTCAGACCTTACTGTCCTAATTAAATAATTAAAAATCAAGGCATGATCATATTTTATTTTACTAAAATAAGTGTAATCTAGAGGCCTTTGCCTTTCAAATAAGCCACTTCTAATTCCAAATGATCAACTAGAAGTCAAGTTATTATTTGTTGTTCATAGAAACTTGGATAGGCCACGAGACTGCAGTCAGGTAGTGTATATTACACCGGTGCCGGAATAGGAATGGATAAATTTGCAGTTGCTTAAAGGTTTATTCCACTGTGGCGACCCCTGATAAATAAAGGACTAAGCCGAAGGACAGTGAGGGAATAAGAAGCGATTGATACAACTCATGCAGCCTAGTTCAAACAGGCTTTGGATATGTATTGCAATACTATCACATGATGCATATAACACACCAGGTGAAAAGAGAGTATTGAAAGCTTTGAGACTTTGCACACCGGACAAGCACACAAAAAAAAGACCATTTTTAGAATGTAAAACAATGCAGATGATGGTTTGTGGCACGTTGGGAATCAAACAGTGTCCTGATTGGCTAAAATGTAAGGGAAATCGGTGACCATTTGCTTCTCATTTGCTTGATTTTTGTCTTAAATACAGTGATCACAGAATCGAGATCACTATACCTAGTTGATATTGTATCAGTGTCACCTTGCTATCTGGGTAACATCTGTAAAATACTTAACAAACCATCTTGGAATTAACTTGTTTAGCTGATTCCTCATGCAACACTAGTCTGATCACTTTACCATTCATCCAATTATCACAATTATGAAGCATGTCTGCCGTTAATAGTGTTTGCTGCCAAAACTTGTTGGCATGTTTTGTCAGTTATTTCATTATTCCAGCACCGACGATTAAACAGGAAATGTGGGTTATGCTAATGAAATGGCTTCCATGGAGACAATTTAATTAAAGGAATTTCTGTCTGCAGGTTGACCATTGACGCAGAGTGCCAGCTTAAACTGAATAACTTTCCAATGGATGAGCATTCGTGTCCTCTCGAGTTCTCCAGTTGTAAGTCTCCAATTCCATTCTTTATTTCTATAGCGCGTTTACAATGTAAATGGTGTCAAAGCAGCTTAGCATAGAAGTTGTAGTAAATTGAAAATGTGCAGTCCAGTTTTCAGAGTTCAGTTCAGTGTGGTTTAATTTTCACTGCTGAAAGTCCAAACTCTGAAGAGAAATCTCCAGCATTTTCATATTTCTCTCATGCCTGGGAAAGAATTGAAATTGCTATTAAAGAGATTTCACTTCTATTTTATCTTTTGACTATTAGGAGGGTTGGATTATTATAGTTTATTATGTTATTATGGCAGTGATGAAGCAGAATGGGACAGTCTAATGGGACAGCATCATCTGCGGTTTCAGCAGTACAAAGGAAAATCTGTTATATGCTAATGGTTCTTGTAGATGGTTATCAGTAGGAAGAAGACTGTGTTCTTTGTGTCTCCTTGTGCTTTGGAAATACTTCTTTCTTAACACATATTGACAGTGAATGAATGTTTTTGCAAAGAAGGAAAGTGGACCAAACAATAAACCTTTCAGGGAACAATGTCCAGTTAAAGTCAGAATTGTTAGCCCTCCTGTAGATATTTATTTTAAAGGAAAGAAGAAAGAAGATCAACGCTTTTCTAAACATAATAGTTTTAGTTTTAATTAAAGCTGCAAGCAGCGATGACAGGAATGGAAAGCACCGACCTCGCGCCTGGGCTCACCACCACCCAGTGGACTTAGAATGACCGAAAACAATGGACGATAATAATTATAGCTCATGGATAGGGCTGCATGATTAATCGAAAAAAAGATCACGATCTCGATTTGACCCTACACACGATCTTACTTCAGCTTTTCTACGATTCAGCCAATTATATTTTCAAGGTCAGGAGAGAAGTAAGGCAAATGGCATTAAAATTTGCTTTGTTAAACATTCAAATGGCGTTAAAAGTGTCACATGCTGTATTTATGAGGTATAATTCACCCAAAAATGTCATTTCTGTCACACGTGAGCTGACCGTCAGCTGTTTGTTTACTCACGAGAACCAGTGTTGCCAGATGTAGCTGACTGTTTCCAGCCTAAAACCCGCTGAAAACTAAAAGACACCGCCCAACAATCTGTAGTCTCGTTGGGAGATCACAACTGTTGTAAGCGTTTGTATGTGGAGAACGGGGGCTATGGCATCTCTTTAGGGGATCATAACAGGTTTATAAGTGAAGACCGGGGCTGGCGGGCCGTTACAAAACTGCCCATATTTACACTACCTGCCTATGTCAGTTTTTACCCGCAAAAATAAATTCAAAACCGCCCAATCTGGCAACATTGCCGAAAACGCGCGCGTGTCCGTCTATGACGCCTACTTAAGTGAACAGAACCTGCATAGTCTTTGGATAACAGATAATGAGGTTGTAAATAACGTTAAGTTTGTTGCACAGAGCGATCGTTTGAGGATCGTGCGGGAGGTAGGTCATGCAAGTACTTCTCGCATACTGTTTTTCGAATTCTACGAATTCGGACACTACTCAGCTCGCATACTGATTTTAGCATACTATATAATATTGAAGTATGTGATTTTGGACGCAGCCCTATATCAAACATAAACCTATATAAAAGAAGAGGATTAAGAAGAAGAAGAAGAAGAAGAAGAAGAAGAAAAAGAAGAAATGGAGCAATTACAATTGGGCCTCGCATCACCGTTGACAGTGCTTGATATAATAAAAATTCTAGGAGGAGTTTGTTACAGTGTAAAACATGTAATTTCCTGTTGCCAGCAGGTGGCGCTATGACTATAACTGGATATTGGCATGTAAATATGTTCAGGTTAGGACTCTTATCAAACGTGTGGCTTTTGAGGTAGATTGGACAATGCATGCTTGAGTTATACAACTTCCTGTTTCGTGGCGAAACATCAAAGTTTGAGGGGCCGCCACGGACACGCCCTGTGACGAAATCTTTAGATCTTCGCAATTTAACATCGGCAAGGCCTCTAGTTATCAATACCCAATTTTGGTGTTGATTTGATCAAATCCCTAGAAGACGTTTGTTAAAGTACAACGCCTGGAAATGGCAAAAACTGCACTATTTTGGCAGGGGAAGTTAAAAATAAGGTTTCAGATTTTAATCCAAGAGACTTTTTCACAAGTATTGACATGTTCAATGTGTGTGCTAACTTCGCTATTTCTTTGTGAAATGTAGCTTGTGGGCTACTTTGTCAAATGTGTATAGGTGGCGCTGTCGAGCCACTTTGCCACACCCTCCTCTGAAACCTAGGCTGCGTCTGAAACTGCCTACTACTCAGTAGGTACTGCATTTGAATTGAAATGTACTACACGGCTGTTAGAAAAGTACGTTCTATACAGTATGAATGTGAGCAGTATGAATGGAACTCGGATGTACTACATCCGCCGTTTTGTCATGATCACGTGACCTACCCGAGTCAGCTGCTTCGCTTTAATCCCATTCATGAATTCTCTCACAGACCATCATGGGATAACGATACATACAATGCGCACTTCAGAATCTCGCCGGAAGTAGTAGGTCATGCAAGTACTTCTTGCATACTGTTTTTCGAATTCTACGAATTCAGACAAACTACTCAGCTCGCATATTGATTTTAGCATACTATATAGTATTGAAGTATGTGATTTTGGCAGCCTGATCTCACGAGAAAACATAAGTATTTTACACTTTGACAGTTTAGTGGCTAATTCGTACGAATTCGTACGCGTTCAGTCGTACGAAATTGTACGATTTTAAAAAGGAGGCGTGGCACCTAACCCCACCCCTAAACCCAACCGTCATTGGCGGATGAGCAAATCGTACTAAATTGTATGAATTAGATCGTACGAATTCGTACGAATTAGCCACTAAATCAAAAAGTTACGAATTGCCGTGAGATTGTGTTGGATTTTGGACGCAGCCCTATATCACACATAAACCCATATCATAGAAGAGGATTAAGAAGATTAAGAAGAAGAAGAAGAAGAAGAAGAAGAAGAAGAAGAAAAAGAAGAAATGGAGCAATTAGAATAGGGCCTCGCACCACCGTTGACAGTGCTCGGTTTCTAATAACTAATTTCTAATAACTGATTTCTTTTACGTCTTTTTAGTTGGTGCAGCAGGGAGGTTCCAAATCAATATGATCCAGAGCCATTTTCACAGCTGTGTTTTCCCGTCTCAGGAATGGAAGCAGCTGGTAGTGAGAGGATTGTTTAGACCAGGGGTCACCAAACTTGTTCCTGGAGGGCCGGTGTCCTGCAGATTTTAGCTCCAACCCTAATCAAACACACCTGAACAAGCCAATCAAGGTCTTGCTAGGTATACTTGAAACATCCAGGCAGGTGTGTTGTAGCAAGTTGGAGCTAAACCCTGCAGGGACACTGGCCCTCCAGGACCGAGATTGGTGACCCCTGGTTTAGACGATAATTCCCCTCTTGTTGGTAGAGTTGTATTCCAGAAAGTTTGTAGATTCGATGTTGATTTTCAAGCTATGTCGTTTGAGCACTGTGCTGGTAGGCTCAAGTTAAAATTAGAGTATAAAATATATAAGCAAGAGTTCGAGGAGTGGAGCAGTAGGAAAAGACGTCCAAACAGTAGCAAAGCAGGAGGCTAGATTTCTGGAGATCACAAATTATGTAGCCAGAGGTTCGCATGGCTGCATGTCGTCTTTAAAACGAATGGTACGATACAGTATGACACCAATCCGTTTTGAGCTTACCAGCTGACTGCTTACCTCCGTGTGGACGGCTTTTCTGCTGTTACTAGTTTGTCCAGTAGCTCGCCGCATTTGTCAGCGGAATTAAAATTCAGAGAGGAGTTGACCATGATGACGGGGTTCGAGTCTGACAAAGAACGGTTCCAGAAAGGGAGTAAGACAAAAACAGAAGCCAAACAAAATAAAACAAACAAGTAAAAACAACAGGGTGAGAATGTGGTCAAATCTGAAAACGTGCTAAAAATCAGACTGCCATGAGGGCTTTTGTTTTTCTGGATTGCTTTTTAAAACAGTCGGTTGGATTTAGGGAAGTGGGGGGGCAGGTCAATCTGTGCTTTTGAAAACACTATTGGTTGAGTTTAGAGAAGGAGGAGGGTAGATCAGTCGATTGGCCAGTCAGTCAGTCAGTCAGTCAGTCAGTCAGTTGACAGCGGCCTCTGGTGGATTTACGCAAGAACAGCAGGTGTAAATGGCACTTGCGAGAGAAATTGGATATCTCAAAAAGCGCACACATCGGCCTCTGGTGGTTTCGCGAAAACAAAAAATGCAAAAGAACGTACCTCCTGTGACGTGTTTGCCGCTCTCCAGAAATGTATACAGCGATACGTTTTCAGAATGAGCCAGGGTTGCAGGTATTCATTAATTTGTGAAATCTGGTTACATAGATTTTCATCAAATTGTGTGCGTCTCTCAAGGCAGTTATGTGAAACAGAGATTTTGTCTTTTTTTCGTCTTTGCGGAAATATTATGGCTCTGCTTCTGGGTATTGGGTTGCATAATCATGCAGAACTAGTTTGAAGTGATGCTCCCATGCTGACCACTCTAACAGAGTTATGAGGTCCATACTAATTCACTTGAAGGGGACCTTGATCAAAGGGAGAGGACGTGATTGCACTTTTAGCAGCCTGCAGCCTCACACCTCTATTTTCTTCCCCTAAAAAGCTTCAGCATATGCAGTTGAAGTCCTTCCGTTGATTCACCCTTATGTGAATTATATATATTTTTTTGTTAATTTCAAATATTTCCCAAACAATGTTTAACAAAGCAAATTTTAACAGTGATTCCTATAACATTTTTTCTTCTGGAGAAAGTCTTGTTAAATGTTATTTATTTTGTTTTATAAAGAAAACATTTTTAAACCATTTCAAGGTCAATATTATTTAAAGGGCACCTATTTTACCCCTTTTTACCCCCTTTTTTTATTTAAGATTTTTAAGAAGTCTCCAGAATGTGTCTGTAAAGTTACAGCTCAAAACAACCATCAGATTATTTATTTGGGATTTTTTCTATGAACACAATGTAGCTGTTTTTGTTGCCTGTGCCTTTAATGCAAATGAGCTGGTTCTCCCCGCCCACCATTCCCACATGCGCGTGTGTCAGAGCTGCAGCAATTGCTCACTCTAGGGCAGGCATGTCCAAACTTGTTCCTGGAGGGCTGGTGTCCTGCTGAGTTTAGCTCTAACTTGCTTCAAAACACCTGTAGGAAGTTTCTAGTATATCTACTAAGAGCTTGATTAGCTGGTTCAGGTGTGTTTGATTAGGGTTGGAGCTAAACTCTCCAGGACATAGGCCCTCCAGGACTGAGTTTGGACACCACTGCTCTAGGGTATATGCCGAGCTAGTGTTGTTCCCATACTGATAAACTTCCGGTGACCGGTTATTGAGTTTTTTCCATTTTATACGGTTGCTTTTACAGCATCGATGTTGTAATGTAATTAAAATACAATCAGTTTAATAGACTTTGGCATTCATTTAGTTGCTCAAGCGTAAAACGAAACAAAAATCCGTTTACTCGCACTCGCCTGTCAGAATCGGCAGGCAAGCGCAGAAGCTCTATTGAATATAATGGGGTCAAATAAATGCTCATATTATGAACACATGGCGGGGGAAAATGTAATTTAATGCAGTGCTTCTTGTACAATCTGAGACCCGCTTTATATCGGATATCACTCAGCCAGTGGAGATCGCTGATTTTGAAAGAAAACAGACCTTAAACGGGCAGATTTTTCAATTGCAAATAGTTCACCGGAAGCTCTTAACCCAGGTTACTGGCAAATTAAAAGTCCTATTAGCATGCTTCGGCATACACCCTATTCCTCTGACAGATATAGCTTCTCCTGCTGCGTCTCACACATAATCAGCACAGTGATAGACAAGAATGAAGCAGATCTTCTTACTACAGTAAGAACTTTACCATCGGTTGTTTGATATATTTGTTGATGTTGAGTTGATGAGTCACACACAATGTAGTTACAAAGTTTGCGCATATGCACACACACACACATGTTTAGATTTGCAATGTTTTTGCATGGCAAATTTGACTGGATATTCACTGCTGTATAAATATTTTTCATGTTAATGTTCAAAATAAACCTGATCCACAAACTGGGATTGAAGCATCTTTTATAATTGTACTGGCACTATGCGGCTGTGGTGATGAATTACAGCGATTTTACGGTCTTTATTACAAACATGCACTGCTTTAAGAGCTTTTTAACCATGTAAAACTCATTCTTGAGGTGCAGATGATCACAGAGAGCTGAACAGATCTTTTAATCCCAGTTGCTTTGTGCAAGTCCTGTCTTGTGGATATGATTATACACGTTACTATGGAGACATGTTATTATGTGGCTGTCAATCAATACGGTTGGGCAGGGAAACCGCATTCCTATGCCACGTTGTGGTCGGCCTCAAAATGGGAGAGATTTGAATCTTAGTTTTAACGTCAGAAATTTAAAAAGAAAAGAGACTTATTGTGTTAATATCACCCTAATATGACTGGACCTGCACACAGTTTTGTCCAAACTAGAGCTGAAGATCTTTGCCCGAACACAAAGGAACCGACGGGATCTGACGGGTTCGGGTGGGTTTGGGCTTAATTTCTACCATTTTAGACAGGTTCGGTCTGAGCTCGGGCTTGCACAGTAAATGAACAGTCATGTGATGCATTTCGATTAGCGTGAGAAAGTAATCAAATCGTTTGTTACAACATTAAAATCCATCCCTGCAAAGGTGAAACAAATGATGACGGAGAAGTCAAAAAGAGCTAATTTTGACTGCGGTCAGGCCAGCCGCCAGTTCAAAAAGAACGGTCATTCTAGCCATCAAGGTAGACTATTTTGGCAGTCACTCATACACTGCGTATTACGGTAGAGCGATAAACAGCAATGTACAGCATGTACAGAAAGCTGACAGGGAAGATGACGACGTCACTCGCTACATTGAAAGCGCTGTCATGGAAAGTGAAATGGATGTTCCTGGCTGGTGAAAAATTAACAAACAATACTGCCCAAAACTTAAAATTAGCCAGATCCGTACTATGCATCCCAGCCTGTAGCAACAGCAGTGAAAGGGTGCTCAGTGCTGCGCAGTGAGCGCAGGACTGCCTAATCTTGGTGAGTAAAGGACTTTCAAATAATAACTAAATATTAATGAAATCATAAATGCATAATGTAGGCAGAGTATATAGGCTAATGTTGGCATTATTCATTTAATATACAGCTTCACCGTCGCTTTAAGGCCGGATTGTGAAGAATAGTGGTGAAACAAATACTGCAGAGTCTTTATCTTTCATTATTGCCAAATGCCTGTCATAATTTAGGATTTATTTTAATTAATATTTTAATTTGTTAGGAAAGACTTAATGTTATTGGGGGCCAATTTAAGGCTAAGTGTATGTACCTAGGCCTATTTAGACTGCTGAGATATTACTATGTTACAGAGTACTTATTTAATTTCTTTATCTTTCATTATTGCCAAATACCTGTCATAATTTAGGATTTATTTTAATTAATATTTTAATTTGTTAGGAAAGACTTAATGTTATTGGGGGCCAATTTAAGGCTAAGTGTATGTACCTAGGCCTATTTAGAGTGCTGAGATATTACTATGTTACAGAGTACTTATTTTATTTCTTTGTTCCAACTTCTAAGTGGCCTATATCCTACATTTGTTCTAAATATATTATGTTAAAACATGTATAAACGACTCATTCTTTAAAAAATGCAAAAGAGTTTTGTGGATGTGCACATTTGAATAATGTCTGGCTATAAACGGGTTCGAGCTTTTAAAAAGCTGTCAATTCAAATGTACTTGTCGGGCCGAATTCTGTTGGGCTCGGGCCCCGTCGGGCCTAACTTATAGCCCGATTACACCTCTAGTCCAAACAGCTTCCAAAAGTTGATTTTTATCAAAGATCCCCCTAAAGCAAAATATATATGAGCAATTCCGTGCAAATGTCAACCTTGCCATGAAAAAAATTAAGTTTTCACCAAAATGCGGAAACCGTTTCTGGGTTTTTTGGGTAAGCAAGTGTTTTACAGTACTTTAGAAATACTCAAAAATGCATCTGTCAATGTTTTCAAACAATTATATTTGATTTACCAAAGTCACACAAGTGGCAATTTCCACATCTGTCACATCCATAACGGAGAGATGTCACATCCATAACGACACTTTTTCCTCATAAATAAAATATTAAATTAAATATAACCAGTCATGTTTGTTATATAGTGAGCAACTCTTCTCCTTTTGATTATCATTGTTTCTTTTGGGTTGTGCAGTTTAATTCACAGAATTTCTGCAAAGAATGTTGGTCACATCCATAACGCATCTTTATTTTCCTCAATTAAAATACAAAACATGTTTACAGATTGATATTTTTCTGGTCCCGTAAATCTGTGGTCAGTTGTTCTGGAAAATATAAACAAAAGTTTCAATATAATGCTAAGGTATACTTTCTATGCAAATTCATGTTTTGAGTTTTTACTGCAAAGTCACATCCCAACCCAGGCTCATTCCGAGAACGTAATCCCGGGGACGTTTCTGGAGACCGCGAAATACGTCCCGGGAGGTACGCATTTGTGCAGTTTTTGTTTTCGCGAGTCCGCTGTGCGCGCTTTTTCCCGCGCCGTTCTCGCGTAAACCCGCTGGAGGCCGCTGTCGAACGACCTTCCGCCCGTCTGCCTGTCTTCACGACGGAATGATTGACCGTGCGACCGGCCAATCGGCTGACCCACCCTCCTCCGTCCCCAAACCCAACCAACGACGGTTCACAAAAGCCGTCCAGAAAAAGAAAAGCCCTCGTCCGGTTTTTACCACGTTTTCGGATTTTGACCACATTCTCACCCTGTGACGAACTTGTTCGCTTCATTTTTTGGATTTTGTTTTTGTTTTCTTACCTGATTCCTGGAACCGCTCTTCCCCAGGCTCGAACCCGGTCGTCGTCGTCGTGGTCAGCCCCTCTCTGCGCCTCGAGTACACGAAGAGCTAACCGGACAAACTGGTTGCAGCGGGAAAGCCCTCCACACGGAGGCGAGCGGCCGGCTGGCCGGCCGGCGAGCGCCGAAGGGAACGGCGTCACACCGCCCCGCAGCGTTCGCTTAAAAAAATGAATGCAGCCGCACGGTACCCCCGGCTACGTATTTCGCGGTCTCCAGAAACGTCCCCGGGACTACGTTCTCAGAATGAGCCTGGGTTGTCACATCCATAACGCTGGAATTGCTCATATATAACAAACCATCATTATACAATGACTTGCCTAATTACCCTAACCTGCCTAGTTAACCTAATTAACCAAGTCTATATATGTCACTTTAAGCTGAATACAGGTATCTTCAAAGAAATATCTAGTCAAATATTATGTACTGTCATCATGACAGAGATAAAATAAGTCAATTAATATAATATAAATATAATATTCAGAAACGTGTTGAAAAGTCTTCTTTCAGTTAAACAGAAATTGTGGTAAAAATTCAGCTGTATGCTCCTTAATAAATGTTAAAACTGCTGAATTAGTCCACAAAGTTATCAGTTACCTGAGGTGAGGTTTAATCACCACTTCTCACTGGGGTTTTGACCCCTGAATTGAATCATGGAAGTCACTCGGGGTTAGGCCACATCATCCCTTTGTGCACACTTTATCCTATCCTTGAGGCAAAGGTGTCCCCAATGCATTAAGCTTTGATGAATGGAGACCCTATTGAAAGTACCCCCTTATTATTCACTGGTATTTAGCACTGTCTGGCCTGGGGTCTGTTTCCCAAACATTGGCCTAGCTCGCTGCTAAACTGCCATAGTACAATGAATTGTTGGAGAAACTTCTAAGTGGTCATGACTGTTTACTGAACTGTGTCGCACTGTTAGTTTCTTCAATGAAATTGGCTTGATACAAACAGAAACTGCACCAGTAACATGACTGAAGTATATGTAATCATGATAGTGGATTATATGTTAGGTAGCTTTATGTTTTCGACTACATATTGGTCTCATCTTTTCTCATCAAATATAATGGATCAGAGCACGCATGTTCACAGTTGCATTACAGTTTCTGTTTGTGTCAAGCTATAGGCAACAAATATTTTTCACCCTTATTTTTGTTGAAGGAATTAAAGTCGTTCACGTCACATCATGCAGGTGGTGAAATAAATGAGTTTGAGATAAAAAGCATAGACTGTAAAAGATATGGACGTAGTATCCGTGACGTCACCCATAGGTTTCTAAAGAGCGCAAATGAAGCTACAAGTGGGCGTGGCCAACTGTCGCTATTTTATTCACGCGTCATCGCACCAACCAGGGGTAACCAAAAATGGGCAAAGAGGCGGAGCGTGAGAGAAGCTACAGACGCCTGCTAGCATTTTGCTCAGATGAGTTTTCTTTGGGAGAAACGCTTAATACTTCATAACCTGCGACTCGTTTGTGTTCTGACCACATGTGCTTGGTTGTACACTATATCAATAAAGTGTTTAGACTTTTAAAAACACTTTTGTAATACATTGAGCCACTAAACATTGGTTTTATGGCGTTTTTCTACAGGAGGAAACACTAATTACTTCCAAATACTTCAGATATAGTCTGTGTTAGTAAATGCAAGGCTATTGATGAAATCCAGGCATGACACTGTATGACATTTCAGATGGCTGTTTTATATCCTACAGCTAATCAATCTGTTAGATTCTGGAGTGCTTTACAGGTCTAAAGAAAAATATAAATGATAAATTATCTTACATAAAACAAATACATTTATAGATATGGTGTATATAAGTGTATAATTTCACTCCCCTGGGAAACGGAGGCAACTTGAACAGTTTGTGAGCACAATTAAGTGCACACAGCATGCTATATCATCTGATAATTGTAAGAAATAATTCAAAAAGGCAATTAACTGTGTAAAGCCACATAAAACGACACAAAAATATGATGTATATGTCGAGTTCAGCGGCTAATCAGCCGGAATCAGCTGAGGTGAAGTGACGGCGACCAGCGAGACCTAGCTCACACAAAAAAAGTGAATGAGGAGGCATGTGGACATGAAGCATAATTTAAACCAAGTAATTTTAGCATGTCAAAGTCTAATTAATGCATATATAATGCAAAATGATGAGTGGTGAGTAATGTTGGAAAACTACTAGCCACAGTGATCAAAGAAGTTAATATCAAGAGCTGATTACAACCATGCGCTACCTGACAAGAGTCTTGTCAAATATCTAAGTTTTAAGAGCCACTTCAGAAGTGGCTTATATGAAAGGCAAATATCTCTAGCTTATGCTTATTTTACCAAAATAAAATATGATCATGCCTTGATTTTTAATTATTTTTTTAGGACAGTAAGGTCTGACTTTGCTTAGAGAAAAGTCTTGTCACTTAACAGAAATAAGGTCCAGTATAGAATATAAACAGATGATTCATCAGACCTTCTGCCACTTTTCCAGATGATTAACTAGAAGTCAAGGTATTTTTTTACTCTCACAACTGGGATCGACGACAAGTCTTTAGTCAGGTGGTGTATATGAGAAGCAGCTATCATCCTAGCATTGGGACTTCCGTATGTATAATTTGCTTTATGTACTGTATGTTGTGTTCAGAACAAACTTTAATTGTTTGTTTCTGCAGATGGCTACCCCAAGGAGGAGATTGTATACAAGTGGAAGCGCAGCTCTGTGGAAGTTGGAGATATCCGCTCCTGGCGTCTTTACCAGTTCTCTTTTGTTGGCCTGAGAAATACCTCAGAGGTTGTCAGGACTGTGTCAGGTACGGCTTTGGTTTTACTTAGCATTTCTATCCTACTGTTTGTTTGTTTTTGCTTATGTCCTAAATGTTCACGTTCCAAAATGTCTCTTTTTTGGCCTTAAAAGAACAAGTTTGATCAATCAGTATTGTTTAGCTCATGAATTTTTGGGAATATCAAATGCTGTGGCCACAAGATCATTTTGATTGAGCTAACAACGTCTTTATGTTGTAATCATGCGCAACGTGGAGTTGTAGCCTCGATATTCTATAGTATGTTGAGGGAACTGCACCATTTCTCATAGACCTGAGTTTAAAGGAACACCCCTTTTTTCAAGTGTATCTGTCTGCTGACTGCAAAACCAGGGCGTAAGATGAAGGGGCGTAACTTGTAGTAAGTTAGAGGCGTAACTTGCAGTTATCGAGATCCCATTGAACCATGTGAGAATTCACAAAGAGATGTTGTTGGCAAGATGGCGGAAATACTTAACAGAGAACATTTTCATCAAATGTTTGGAGTTTTCTCCAAATTTATCCACAACCAATACATTTCATATATTGTTATATTCATTCTTTTATGCAACTCCACTTGCTGACTTCTTCATTTGTTTTGTCATGACAGTACCTTGTGGTTGCAAATAACAGTACAATGGCAAGCGCGTCAAGTATGAAAGCCTCCTCTACTCATGATTGTACGTTTAAAAACTTGGATGGTTCGGTTTAGGTTTGGGGAAGGTGTAGACATAAATAACTGTGATGGTTGGGTTTAGGGTTGGGGTAGGTGTAGACGTTAATAACTGATGGTTGGGTTTAGGGTTGGGGTAGGTGTAGACATTAATAACTGATGGTTGGGTTTAGGGTTGGGGTAGGTGTAGACATTAATAACTGATGGTTGGGTTTAGGGTTGGGGTAGGTGTAGACATTAATAACTGATGGTTGGGTTTAGGGTTGGGGTAGGTGTAGACATTAATAACTGGTTGGGTTTAAGGTTGGGGTTAGTGTAGACATTAATAACTGTGATGGTTGGGTTTAGGTGGGTGTAGACATTAATAACTGTGATGGTTGGGTTAAGGGTTGGGGTTGGTGTAGACATTAATAACTGATGGTGGGTTTAGGTATGGGGTAGGTGTAGACGTGAATAACTGATGGTGGGTTTAGGTTTGGGGTAGGTGTAGACGTGAATAACTGATGGTTGGGTTAAGGGTTGTGGTAGGTGTAGACATTAATAACTGTGATGGTTGGGTTTAGGAAGGTGTAGACATTAATAACTGTGATGGTTTGGTTTAGGTTTGGGGTAGGTGTAGACAGTAATAACTGATGGTTGGGTTATGGGTTGTGGTAGGTATAGAAGTTAATAACTGTGATGGTTGGGTTGGGGTAGGTGTAGACATTAATAACTGTGATGGTTGGGTTTAGGGTTGGGGTAGGTGTAGACATTAATAACTGATGGTTGGGTTTAGGGTTGGGGTAGGTGTGGCGTTAACTATGATGGTTGGGTTTAGGGTTGGGGTAGGTGTGGACGTTAATAACTGATGGTTGAGTTAAGGGTTGGGGTTAATGTAGACATTAATTACTGTGATGGTTGGGTTAAGGGTTAGGGTAGGTGTAGACATTAATAACTGTGATGGTTGGGTTTAGGGTTGGGGTAGGTGTAGACGTTAATAACTGTGATGGTTTGGTTTAGGGAAGGTGTAGACATTAATAACTGTGATGGTTGGGTTTAAGGTTGTGGTAGGTATAGACGTTAATAACTGATGTACAGCGCGATTTTGCGGTCAACATAGTTTTAATATGTTTCCATAACTGTAGACAATAATAAAATACAACAGGTTACTGTGTAAGGTGTAGGTTTGGGGTTGCTGTAGGTGTAGACAATAATAAAATACAACAGGTTACTGTGTAAGGTGTAAGTTTGGGGTTGGTGTAGGTGTAGACAATAATAAAATAGTGTAAGGGGTGGGTTTAGGGTTGGGGTAGGTCTAGACATTAGTAAAACACAGGTTACTGTGTAAGGGGTAGGTTTAGGGTTGGGGTAGGTCTAGACATTAGTAAAACACAACAGGTTACTGTGTAAGGGGTAGGTTTAGGGTTGAGGTAGGTCTAGACATTAGTAAAACACAACAGGTTACTGTGTAAGGGGTAGGTTTAGGGTTGAGGTAGGTCTAGACATTAGTAAAACACAACAGGTTACTGTGTAAGGGGTAGGTTTGGGGTTGAGGTAGGTCTAGACATTAGTAAAACACAACAGGTTACTGTGTAAGGGGTAGGTTTGGGGTTGGTGTAGGTGTAGACAATATTAAAATAGTGTAAGTAGGTCTAGACATTAGTAAAACAGGTTACTGTGTAAGGGGTAGGTTTAGGGTTGAGGTAGGTCTAGACATTAGTAAAACAGGTTACTGTGTAAGGGGTAGGTTTAGGGTTGGGGTAGGTCTAGACATTAGTAAAACACAACAGGTTACTGTGTAAGGGGTAGGTTTAGGGTTGGGGTAGGTCTAGACATTAGTAAAACACAACAGGTTACTGTGTAAGGGGTAGGTTTGGGGTTGAGGTAGGTCTAGACATTAGTAAAACACAACAGGTTACTGTGTAAGGGGTAGGTTTGGGGTTGGTGTAGGTGTAGACAATATTAAAATAGTGTAAGGGGTGGGTTTAGGGTTGGGGTAGGTCTAGACATTAGTAAAACAGGTTACTGTGTAAGGGGTAGGTTTAGGGTTGAGGTAGGTCTAGACATTAGTAAAACAGGTTACTGTGTAAGGGGTAGGTTTAGGGTTGGGGTAGGTCTAGACATTAGTAAAACACAACAGGTTACTGTGTAAGGGGTAGGTTTAGGGTTGGGGTAGGTCTAGACATTAGTAAAACACAACAGGTTACTGTGTAAGGTGTAGGCTTAGGATTGGTGTAGATGTGGACATTAGTAACACAACAAATTATTGTGAAAGGGATGGGTTTAGGGTTGGGGGAGGTGTAGACAATAATAAAACAACAGGTTACTGTGTAAGAGGTAGGTTTAGGGTTGGGGTAGGTGTAAACGTTATTAAAACATAACAGGTTAGATGGCATGTCATTTACAAGACATTAAATATGTCAATCAAAATCCGCAGCTGGTTTGTTCAGCTCACATGGAGCTCAAGTCCCACCCAATTAGACTTTTATACCGAACTTGCACCTTTGGTACTTGGATCCCTAAAAAGTCTGACTAAACTTCCCACAGATGTTCCCCTTAGAAGCAGTTTCAGTGAGGCCACAGTCCTAATGGATTGTGCTCTAAAACCCAGAGGCAAAGTTAAATCACATGCCTCAGAGGTGAGAGAAATTGTACTTTGATGCACCTGGGGGATGTTAAAGCCACAAACAGAGCTAACTTGAAAGTCAGGACCCTCTCTGGGACGGAATCCAGTGGTTGAAATGAAGGGACTTAAATATCTAAAATTCGGGAGCATGCAATCTCCTAGTGGAGGTGGCCGTCTCATTAAAGTTGTCTCCTTTCCCCAAAGCAAAATGAGAAATGTGCCATGAGAGATGTTAACTCTTTCTGATCCCACATGGCCTAGGTAGACTGCATACCAGCATTAAAAGAAATAAAGGTACCAAAGTCACTGTCTTGTCACTGGGGTGGTCTCTTTCCCAAAAAGGTAGATTTTGTACTTTTTAAGTACTAATGTTTACACTTTAGGTAAAAATGTGCGCTGTTAAGGTACCAATATGGATTAGGTACAAGCAGGGTGTACATTACAAGGGGTTTTGGGGGTTTTGACCTAATTAATCTAATTAACCCACCTAAAGAACTTAAGCGTTTCCTAGACACTTGTCTTGCAAAACAGGTGTTTGTTTTTACGTATAGCCTAAAATTAAAGTAAAGAAAGATCATAACGTGTATTTTAATAGACACCTATGCTTGAGCTCTTTCATGATCAAAAGATTGTTGGTGCAGAAATGTATCTTTTACAAGATACATTATATATGTCTTATATATGTCTATATATATATATATATATATATATATATATATATATATATATATATATATATATATATATATACAAAAAATAGGTCATCTTTGAGAATCTCATGTCTGTTGAACATCAGATGCTACTGTTGGTCAGAATCCACTCATTATGCCTCAAAACACTGTTTGATTAACCAGTGAGATGTAATTGAATTAAACGTATGACATATGAGTTTGGTTCACTGAAGCATGTCTGGGTATTACACAAACTATTAAAAACAGCTGCAAAACAATAGAATGAGATATTCATGCCTGGATCGAGTATAAGTCTAGGACTATTACTATAAACAGAGTCTGCTCCCCTCAGCTCTAGAACTCTATGGTCCCTATCATACACCCGGCGCAATAAGGCGTGATTTGTTGCTGTTTTCAGACCAGCGCAACGCAAATTTTCCCGTTTTGCACCACTTTGTTTAAATAGCAAATCCATTTGCGCCACTTTGTGGACACATGGGTGTGCCGGTCTATAAAAGAGATGTGTTAAGGCGCATTGATTTTTGGTCATACTGTATTTTGAGGATCTAAAATAGACCGTAGGGTGGCAGAGTGGGTAGCACGTTCACCTCACAGCAAGTAGGTCGCTGGTTCGAGCCTCGGCTGGGTCAGTTGGCATTTCTGTGTGGAGTTTGCATGTTCTCCCTGTGGCGTGGGTTTCATCCAGGTCTTCCGGTTTCCCCATAGTCCACAGACATGAGGTATAGGTGAATTGGGTATGCTAAAATTGACCGTAGAGTATGACTGCTTGTGTGAATGAGTGTGTATGGATGTTTCCCAGTAATGGGTTGTGGCTGGAAGGGCATCCGCTGCGCAAAAACATATGCTGGATAAGTTGGCGGTTCATTTCGCTGTGGCGACCCCAGGTTAATAAAGAGACTAAGCCGAAAAGAAAATGAATGAATGAATGAAATAGACCGCGCCAGTGACCATCTGAAAGCTGGTCTAAAGTCCAGTGCAGAACGCGTTAGTTATGTGGTTATGTGGGTCCAAATGCTTACACATTGCTTAAAACATACTGGATGTACAGCAATACACAAATATCTTTACATATGAAAAAAGTATTAAAATGTTACAACATTTTTTATTTTTGATATAAATATAAATATTTCTCATGTTTTTTTTTTTGTTTATTCATGACAATTTGCATTTGTATAATGTTATTATTATTAGCATTATTATTTATTACATGCATATTTATATTTGTTTTAATAAAAGTAAGTTTAGATTTGTCCACCTGACGGGTTTTGGAGACGTCTGCATCACAATATGGGGCATAAGAATAGGACGTGTGTTTGGATGTAACTCAGTTGTTTGACCACACTTCGTTATTAATGTTCATTTATTCGTTTTCTGGAAATTAGAACTGAATTTTTGAATAGTTTGAAACAAATCTCTGCGATTAACAAACTAAATAAATATGTAGGTTAATGGATGTCTTCAGGGAGTGAGTTTCCACCGTTTCCCTGAAGTAAAGGAGTAAAGTAAAGAGTAAAAGTAAAGAGAAAGCAAAGAGGCTGAATGGAGGAGGCTCGTTTATTATCCTTGCGCTGCAGATGCTCTGTTTAACTGTTTTCTCGCTAGTGAAGTTTGGTTTTTCAACTTACGAAGTCCGCCATGTAAATAGTGAATGCGCCATGGCGTGACACAACTGACTGGGAATGGGAGGTGAGACTCTGATTGGTTTAATGCACGTTATACTCAAAACACACCTATAACTCATTAAGAGAATAAGCACAACCCTGTTAGACCATGCGCCAGGACGCAGAGCATATTTTTCCATCCTTAAAATAGCAAAAGTGTATTCGGACAAGCCCTTAATGCTTTTGCACCCTGCGCTTTAGACTTTGCGCCTAGATCGTTAAAATAGAGCCCTATATCTGGGATCCAAACAAGTCTAGACCTCGCAAATGATGAAGAAAAGAGTCTTGACTCAGACACAGCGAATTCTCAGACTTTGCTAGAGTCATCCAGTGTGGGAAGAAGGTCATCACACAAATGCTCTTGAGTCCAAATCAATCTCACACACACACACGCACACGCACACACACACACAACAATCTGTCCGCAGCAGTACACCCCAGAGTCCAATGTGATTCAAATGCATGACTGAACTGCTAAGTAAACAAATGAGTGCGTGTGAGTGTGTGCATGAGTGAGTGAGTGTATGAAAGACAGCGAGGCAGAGAAATTAGAACAGTTTAGACAGAATTTTTGGAGAGAAATAGAGAGAATTTTATTATACAATGAACCACAAACGTCTTATTTTATTATAAGAATTAAATCCAAATACACAAACACACACAAACACATAATCAACCTATAAGTAACCTATGCGTAACCTATATGTAACTCTAACTGTAAATTTTCAGTTCCACACAGAACTTTATTTTGTTTAATCTGTTTATTGAACTTTTACAATAATAAAAGTAAAATCTACAGCTAATTTAGTTTATTCTATTCACCTGTACTGCATGTCTTTAGATTTTGGGGGAAACCGGAGCACTGGGAGAAAACCCACACCAACATGGGTAGAACATGCAAACTCTATACAGAAACGGCAACTGACCCAGCTGGGACTCAAACCAGTGACATTCTTGCTGTGAAGCGACAGTGCTAACCACTGAGCCACAGTTCCGCCTTTAATTTAATTTATTTATTTATTCATGTATTTATTTATGCATTTATTTATTTATTTATTATTATTACATGCTATTTTGTAATTTTATTTATTAAATTAAGTTTTGTTTATTCTTTTGGGGTGCATGTGGAGGGGTCAGAATACTACTCTGTACTCTACAAGCCTTTACTCCGCCTCCTCCACCTCTGATGTGTGATTCAAACGACAGGCATGTCCATCAATGCATGCACTGCACCCATCATGTGGAGCAGGTGTAGGTGTTTTCGCTAGTGCTCATTGCTGGGTACATTAGTTTTGCTGTTTTTTCAATAGAAATTGGTCAAGCAGCCACACATCATCTGGCATTTCATTGTGTTCAAAGGCAATCCAAGCACTTTACTGCTACTCAACCATCAGCATGGAGCAGAAGGTCTCTATAAATGACATTAAAGCGATAGTTAACCCAACAATGAAAATGTACTCACTATTTACTCACTATCAAGTTTCTTTCTTCTGTTAATCACTAAAGAAGATACACTGGGAAAAAAATGATCATTGGATTTACTAAATGGGCTGAATTTAAACAGATTAAATTTAGTAATGTTCAAATGAATTTCTTTGTTTACATTCAGCCCATATGAACTGACTGCAACCGCTTACCTTAAAAGAATGGAAGTAAATCCAATGAACTTCTTTCAATTCAATGTATTTTGAAGGGCGACGCAGTGGTGCTGTAGGTAGTGCTGTCGCCTCAAAGCAGGAAGGTCGCTGGTTCGAGCCTCGGCTGGGTTAGTTGGCGTTTCTATGTGGAGTTTGCATGTTCTCTCTGCGTTCACATGGTGCTCCGGTTTCCCCCACAATCCAAAGACATGTGGTACAGGTGAATTGGGTAGGCTAAATTGTCCATAGTGTATGAGTGTGTATGAATGTTTCCCAGTGATGGGTTGCAGCTGGAAGGGCATCCGCTGCGTAAAACATATGCTGGATAAGTTGGTGGTTCATTCCACTGTGGCGATCCCGGATTAATAAAGGGACTAACCTGAAAGGAAAATGAATGTATTTTGAAAAGTTTAAAACCTTTGGCTTCCACAGTAGGAAAAACAAATACTATTGAAGTCTTTGAAACGAATACTATTGGTTTCAAAAGAAAAAAGAAAGTCAAACCTGTTTGAAACAAGTAAAGGCTGAGTAAATGAGGACAGAATTTAGATTTGGGCTGAATTATCCCTTTAGTTTACTTTAATCCCACTAAAGTCATAATTGAACTAAAGAGAAATGGAGTTAAGATGTGGAGTATGCAGATATTAGTGGCATTATTGAAGTAAACACCGCAATTAAACTATTACCGTCATGTAGGACTTTTCACTATATTTTCCGACAAGATCCACACACGCGGCTGTCAGTAAAGGACCGCATGCACACACACACACACACACACACAGACACACTCACACGGCAAAATGCTGATGTTTTTTTCTTTCCATTCGGCATGCGTTATTAAAGTCCATAATTCCATAATTAAATTCCCCGTTTGTCATGGGGACATGTATGAAATGTTCATGAGTGAAGGTAAAACTGCCGAACTGCAGTTAAAGTCATCCAAAATTATGGGAAACCCTTACATGGAAGCACTTCACGTAAACACATTAATTATATTATTGTCTATTAAGGAATATAACTAGATTACAGATATCCATGTAAGCGTAGTCCATAGTGTCTTCGAAGTAAGTAAAAGATCGAGGGCATCCTGCTGGTTTTGATTCAGAAGGGTACTTTTTTGTCAGACGGCTCACCGGTCAGGTATACATCCGCACTAAAAGTCATCATAGCTTGCGTAGAATAGACCCAGCTCCCAACCAAACTTTGAGAATAGATCGCCAGATAAGAGTCTCGCGTTAACGCAGCATGTTAATGCCGATAACGGCCCACTACTACTTATAATATGTTACTAATGCTTATACTCAAATATACTAACAAAGGCTATCAATATTACAAGGATGTTTCAGAATCGATAACTCTGGTTTCAAGGTTTAAGGTTGTGACAGAAGACAGTTTTGTGGATGTTTGAGGTTTATTTACTTATCACTCTGTGGATGTTTCTTATTTATTTACATGCTTGTGCTGTCTAACTGTTATATGAAAGCAAGATTACACTTACAGTTCTATATCAGGCTTGGCCCTTGTGGCTACAGCTGATGCACAAGCTTGCTAAAACAGAACCACTCCACACAGCTGCCCATATAATAGACGGTTCCATTTACCAGTGTTTAGGTTAAAACATAGCAGAAATATAATGTGGTGGAGCAACGGAATACAGCGAGAACGAGGCTATGACAGAAATAACGTGTGAAGACGTGAAAGCTGGAGGAGGTTGGTGTTATATCACTTTGAGATTGTCAGTAATGGCTTGAGAAGGTTTGAATTCAACCTTGAAATCTTTAGTGGTTAAAAAAACTGGGCAATTTTCATGAACTAAAAACTGAAAACCAATTTCATCTCAAGTAAAGTATTTAATCAAGCCATTATAGACATACCTGTCAACATCATAAACAAACCTCATTCACTTTTTCTTCACTGTATAATTTAAATATGCATCCATTCTGATTAAAGTTACTATAATTAATTAATTTAATAAATTATATATATATATATATATATATATATATATATATATATATATATATATATATATATATATATATATATATATATATATATATATATATATATTAGGTGGGCATAGATTAATTTTTTTAATCTAGAGTAATCTAGATTAGTTTTAAAATTAATCTATATTAATCTAGATTAAAATGGCTCATTCGAATTCTGCCGAAGGCATTCAGTTCATCTCCTATTTCCAAAATGCATCACAAACTGCTTGAGAAACTGTTCTACTATGATAATTGGTGATGAAAATAAATGATGTTCAATAAGATGTACTTGTGTTTACTAACTGTTTATTCAGTTAAACATGAATGTTGAACTGTAGGCCTACATAAGCTCCAAACAGCGATTTCATACTTGCTTTTGATGTACGTACATACAGAAAATGCTGCTTCTCAGTGCCAAGTTCACAGAGCCCTGACGGTGTGTCAAACATTGCATGTTTACATGGGCAACAATACTTTAATACGATTTAAATATGATTAAAACAATACAACAGAGAATTTTGATGACCTTAATGCGACTAAAGTCATAACTGAACTAAACAGAAATGGAATTAAGACATGTGGAGTATGCATATATTAGTGGCATTACTGAAGTAAACGCTGCAATCCAACTATTACAGTCATGTAGGACTTTTCGCAACACACAAACACGCGCGCGTGTTATATCATTCCATAACACTCTCACCAGTTCTTACTCCTTATTTGCGTCTAATACCCCAGTTTGTTGCGACGGCATGACTATATATTCATGAGTTAAAGTGAAACTGCCGATTCTGCAGCTAAAGTCAGGCATACTGCTGGTTTTGATTCAGAAGGGCACTTTGTTTGTCAGACGGCTCACCGGTCAGGTATACATCCGCGCTAAACTATCAAGGTGAAGTCATCATAGCTTGCGAAGAATAGACCCAGCTCCCAACCCAACCTTTAGAATAGATTAATGGCGATATTTTTTTTATCGCGCGATAAGAGTCTCGCGTTAACGCAGCCATTAACGCCGATAACGGCCCAGCACTAATATATATATATATTTAAAAAAATTATAATTATATATATATATATATTTTATATATATATATATATATATATATATATATATATATATATATATATATATATATATATATATATATATATATATTCTTTTTTTTTTTTTTTTTTTGGGGGGGGGGGGTTAATAATAACAAATAATATATTTTAAGTTTTTAATTTAAGTAAAATAGAATAAATTAATTTGTACCATTAGAGGCTGGCTATATTCACACACACTGTTGTCACACAACAAACCCCTTTGAAAAGCAATTTTCGCATAATAGGTCCCCTTTATGGTGCCATTGTATACACTGTGTTAAAAAGAAAGGCCTCTGTTTTCGACTTCAAAAATCTTTGTTTCAGTGCAATTGGATTCATAATAAAAAGACTAGCTATAGACTAGTAAGCACAGAAATATGTGCACTTCCTTTTTTTTCCTGAGTGGAGCTATTCATAGAGTGACCTGATGCTGTGCCGCACTGTCTCGCTATGGTCTGTGTGCACTGCTCTGTGTGATTTGATTTGATTCTCTAATGCCCTCGAGCACATCAACTTCCTTCCCCATTTACAGTCATCCACGACTTCCACATCAGAAGTTCTAATCTATGGCAGGGCTGGAAGTGTATAAATTCATTATTAGGCTCTCTGCTTTTTTGAATGATGCAGATGAATTCATTTCAATTACATTTGTGAAAGCCATTTTTCAGTTTGCAGCATGGAGCCGAGCTGTTATTTGAGGATAGCAATACTCGCATAAATGCTTTAAATAGTCTGACGGCTAAAAACACAGTGTAGTGTTTAAAGAGCCCCTATTTTGCATTTAAAAAGGTCATATTTTGGTTTTGGGGGTCTCCAACAACATGCTGATATGCTTGCAAGGTCAATAAACACTTTCATTGTCTTATAATATGCATTTATTATTACCTAATCATCCCAGCGATAATTAGGTAACATAGCTAATTAATTCAACGTACATGTACTTTGAATTAAACGTTGTACACGTTGTAGCAGAACTTGTGTAGGGCACATTCCTCTTACTATGGTATTCGAGCAACATAGGCTCATTCTAAAAACGTAGCCCTATATACATTTCTGGAGATCGTGCATTATGTAGCCAGAAGAACATGGTGCTGATCCTTTTCGCACTTGACTGCTGACCGCTTACCTCAGTGGGGGCTTTTCCCCTGTTACCAGTTTGTTCGGTGGCTCGCCATGTACGTCGGAGGATTTGAGACCCAGAGCGGAGGGGTTCGAGCACAGTTCAATTCAATTCAATTCACCTTTATTTGTATAGCGCTTATACAATGTAGATTGTGTCAAAGCAGCTTCACATAAAAGGTCATGTAAATTGGAACAGTGTAGTTCAGTTTGTAGTGTTTAAGTTCAGTTCAGTTTAGCTCAGTTCAGTGTGGTTTAATAATCACTACTGAGAGTCCAAATACTGAAGAGCAAATCCAACGATGCGCAGCTCTACAGATCCCGAACCATGCAAGCCAGTGGCGACAGCGGAGAGGGAAAAAAACTTCACTAAAGGCGGAAGTGAAGAAAAAAACCTTGAGAGAAACCAGACTCAGTTGGGCACGACCATTTTAATTTCTCCGCTGGCCAAACGTCTTGTACAGAGCTGCAGTCTCAGTGACGGAGGCTGGAAGCTGGCCTCAGCGAAGACTCGTCTGTCCCTGGAGCATCACAGGAATCAGCCTCATGTTCTTCACTCCTCCATGACCACCACAGTAGCTGCTCAGGATACGGCCTGGTCCAGGATATGGAAACCTTGGAATCATCTCGTCATTGGTCTTGGATCGAATCAGTGACTCTGCATAGTCTGAGGGCCTCGGGAAGAGTATCCCCAGGTGGAAATGGAGAATAAAGAAAATAATTCGCGTAGCTGCTGTTCATAGTGTATATAAACAAGATGCAGAACCTGTGTGGAAGCCCCCTAAGTGGTGCACTAAGTGTATGCTTTACTGAACAGATAGGTCTTTAATCTAGTTTTGAATTGAGAGAGTGTGTCTGAGCCTCGGACGTTATCAGGAAGGCTATTCCAGAGTTTAGGAGCTATAAATGAGAAGGCTCGACCTCCTTTACTCGACTTTGCTATTCTAGGTACTACCAGAAGCCCTAAGTTTTGAGACCTTAAAGAGCGAGTTGGATTGTAGCGAGACAGAAGCAAATAACAGTTCTAAAAAGCAGTTAAGACAAAAACGAAAGCCAAAAAATATGACAAACAATTAAATAATAGGGTGAGAATGTGGTCAAATTTGTTGTGTGGTAAAAATCAGGCTGCTGCGAGGACTTTTCTTTTTCTTGATTGTGAAAAAGAACTGTCGTTTGGGTTTAGGGAAGTGCATAGGCGGGTCAATCGGTGCTTTTGAAAACACTGTTGTTTGGAATTAGGGAAGGGGATGGGTGGGGTTATCGGACGGTCAGTGAGTCAGTCAGTTGACTGCGGCCTCTGGTGGATTTACGTGAGAACAGCAGGTGCAAATGGCACTCACAGAAAAAAATTGAGATCTCAAAAAGCCTACACAGCGGTCTCTGGCGGATTCGTTAAAACTGCAAAAAAAATAATGGAACGTATTTGGCACTCTCCAAAAATGTATTTAGGGGTACGTAATCAAAATGAGCCAGGGTTGTATTTGTGACTGTGGGTCTCTGCTTCATCATGTCTGAGTTTATCCTGGCATCCGACCCTGATTATCCTTCTCTGAAGAGAAATTTCCAACACAATCTCACGGCAATTCATAACTTTTTGATTTAGTGGCTAACTCGTATGAATTTGTACGATTTAATTCGTACAATTTAGTACGATTTGCTCATCCCCCAATGACGGTTGGGTTTAGGGGTGGGGTTAGGAGCCACGCCTCCTTTTTAAAATCGTACAATTTCATACGACTGAACTCGTACAAATTCGTACGAATTAGCCACTAAGCTGACAAAACGTAAAATATTACGTTTTCACGTGAGATCAGGCTGGAAATATCCCAAGAGTGGGTTGAAAAACCAGCTCATTTTCAATGAAAAGCACAGGCACAAAACAGCTTCCATTTCATCTGACCCAAAACTTTAACATTTTCAACAGGGTATATAATAAATGACCTGATGGGCATTTTATGGTGGCCAGGAAGTGCAAAACAATATTACAAAGTGTGAAACACTTTTACAAAGCTCGAGACAAATATACATTTTGAAAAACATTTTTACCAATCATAAGACACAATTACATTGGAAAAACAATTTTAGCAAGGACGAAACAAATTTCAGAAAAAAATAACAAAACGCAAAACACTTTTACAAGTCCCGAAACAAATTTACAATTACAGATTCCTTACGGATAGGGAGTGTCTCACACACCGGAAGTGATGTAGTATGTACCACAGACCGGAAAACATCAGCTCGTGTGTGACTTTGTAGACAGGTTAACACGTCTACAACAATAAAAATCATGGTTTTATCAACTGCGATAAAACATCGTTTTGTCATTTAGAGCTATTCTGAGATAAATCAGCGTGAGAGTATGTAGAAACATGTAAACGCAAGTACATGGAAACAATCACAGCATGACATATGTTGACTGATAAAGATATCGAACCCAACCTCTCGATGTAGACCTGGATAGCTCAGTTAGATAGATCGGTTGATACCTGCGCTGAACTTTTTGACCAGTGTTTGAATCCCGTTAATGACATGTCAATTATAATTATTTCTTTACATTAACTTTGGTTATATACTGTTCTGCTACACAAATCAATAATGTTTACACTGACACCCAGTAATAAGAATCTTTATTTGGTATGGGCATGTTTTGTTGCTGTAAAAAAGTGACGAATCTGCAAATGTGAATAGTTTACATCACCAGTTAACACAGACACCATTTAAACCGCAACACCGGCTTCATTTAGTTTACTGTTAAGAGTCCTCAAGCAGATGTTTACACCGTGTACACTTGACATCATGCCCACGATTACAGCGTACGAGTGGCCCTCGTTAAACTATTGAACACATTGATGGAGTGATGCAGTATGTCTAGAGTTTCCGCCTGGTCCGCGTCCTTTATAAACTCCAAGGACAGACCACACGTAAAGTAAAACCGCGTTAAGCTGCTCATGTGTTTGCCGCAAAACATCCCTCGACCGCAGTCCATGTTCGGTTAAACTTTATATACACGTATTCCACAGTACGAATGTACCGCACTACCACTTTTCCCCGCCTCACTCCTGGAGTACGTTCCACGTCACTTCCGGTGTGTGGGACATTCCCTTTCCGTAAGGAATCTGTAATTGTAAATTTGTTTCGGGTCTTGTAAAGTGTTTATTTAAAAATGTTTATTTGTCTCAAGCTTTGTAAAAGTGTTTCACACTTTGTAATATTGTTTGCACTTCCTGGCCACCGTAGTATTTTGACCTGAAACTTCGAAAAAACAATATGGAGACACACACACACAAAAAAAACTTATTTTCATCTTGTTAAAAGGCCAAAATTGGATCCCTTTAATACTCCTTGTGTCTTTTTGCATCCAGTGCAAAATAGATTTATGAATGGAAATAATAGTATATAAGTATAAATACACATTTTTCCCAACTTTTGTTTGCATTAGCACACTTTAAATGACCACAAGCACAAAAATAAAATAGACAAAATAATCCATGAGGATTTACAAGGTTTAAGGGCTTTCCTTCAGTCATGGTCAAGTCACTCAATGCTTTAATTCTGAAAATCCTGATTTATACACCTCTCTATTTCACCGTTATGCTGCAGATCTTGTTTTTCAAATTCTAGAGTTGTCTGGAGTCAAATCCTTCAGAATTCTTAGTGAATTGCAGGTGGGTCTTTATTCCAATTCCTGTACCTTATTTTTATGAACCTGAAGCAATTTCACGTTACACTCTCCAAGAATGGATGAATCTTTCAAAGCCCACTATATGCCTTCATCTGATATTCTTCAAACATGCTTTTACACTTAGGTTCTAGATGACACCGGGCTGTGTATTCTATCTATAATACAGGCCTTCATCTTTGAAGTGACCTCCTTGAATACTTTAAGCACACTACCATTAGACCCATGCTGAACATCCAGATCTCCATGTGACAGTTTCTATTTCTAGGGCTGGATTTCACGTCCTGTGAAACATGCAGTGTAGTGTTCTGAAATGCAAAGGATGAGTACTTTTATTAAATAAAGATTTTGGTGACACTTTACTTTAGATATCAATTCACAATATTAACTAGTCACTTATTAACTGCATATTATTAGAATATTAGCTGTTTATTAGTATTTATAAAGAACATATTGGGCATTCTACATCTCTAATCCTACCCAATAACTAAACCCAACTACTACTAACTAATAAAAGCCAAAGTTAATTGTTTAATAGCAAGAACTGCTCCTTAAAATAAAGTGACCAAGATTTGTAGTGGTTTTTGAAGAAAGATCTTCTTACCAATACCACATTTATATGATCCAAAACACAGAGAAAGTGCTAATATTGTGAAATATAACTTCTTAATGTGTATGTGGGATACGGTGACCTAAGCTGAATTTCTCAAAATCTTCTTAAATCATTCTGAAGCTGTACCTTAGCATTAATATGTGTTTCCCGAAGTTTTCTTAGTTAAGTATACCCTCTTTAAGTAATACTTTCTTAAGGTCGGTCTAGATTACTAAGTCTAAGTCTATAAATATACTCTTTAAGTTGTACAGTGCATCCGGAAAGTATTCATAGTGTTTCAACTAAAGTCACAGCCTAATTCCAAAATGGATTAAATTCATTTATTTCCTCAAAATTCTACACACAATACCCCATAATGACAATGTGAAAAAAGAGTTTTTGAAATTGTTGTACATTTATTAAAAATAAAAAACCTGAAAAATCACATGTACACAAGTATTCACAGCCTTTGCTCAATACTTTGTTGATGCACCTTTGGCAGCTATTACAGCCTCAAGTCTTTTTGAGTATGATGCCACAAGCTTGGCACACCTGTCTTTGGGAATTGTTGCCCATTCCTCTTTGCAGTACCTCTCAAGCTCTATCAGGTTGGATGGGAAGCGACGGTGTACAGCCATTTTCAGATCTCTCCAGAGATGTTCAATAGGATTTAGGTCTGGGCTCTGGCTGGGCCACTCAAGCACATTCAACGAGTTGTTGTGAAGCCGCTCCATTGATATTTTAGTGGTGTGCTTTTGGGTCATTGTCCTGCTGGAAGATGAAACGTCACCCCAGTCTGAGATCAAGAGCTCTCTGAAGCAGGTTTTCATTCAGGATGTCTCTGAACATTGCTGCATTCATCTTTCCCTCTATCCTGACTAGTCTTCCAGTTCCTGCTGTTGAAAAACATCTGCTGCCACCACCATGCTTCACTGTAGGGTTAGTATAAGCCTAGATTAGCCTAGACTAGAACTCCCTTGTCACGGTCAACTCCTTTTTGCATGCCATCTCCACCAACGTACGCTACAAAAGCCATCCGTATGGAGGTAAGTTGTCAGCTGCTAGTGCTAAAAGGAACAGAAGCCAGCAGCGACGTCATACCGCCCCGTAGCGTTCATTTTAATGAATAAATGCAGCCAGACACACCTCTGGCTACATAATTCACCCTCTCTAGAAATGTAGACAGGGGTACGTATCCTCAATGAGCCTCATTTGCATTTCTCTATCCATACCAGTGTCAATGATGGAGAATGTGAAGGAAATTAAGTCAGACACATGAAAAACAATGTAATATAGCAATAGATAAACACAAACATGAACAAATACTTGAAGATATGTTTAAAAACACTATAAAACTTTCTAAAATGTAAATGTTCAAATGGCTGTGCCCACACCTATGTGAAAGCAAATTGGGTTTTATGGATTTAGCAAGTACTGTATGTAACCTTGTAAATTAGTTTGGTTCAATCAGCACTGAATGACGTCAACGACACCTTCTTAACTGTGGGAATGTGTTTTTTTTTCTGTAATAGAACATTGAAACACGGCAGACTGGCCCGTAATCCTTCTGTGATGACTATGTGCCAGATACACCTCTTTGTTTCTTTGTCGGAGAAGCCAGACGTGAGCTTCGTGAGGATCTTGTTAGTGGTGAAACTGATCAGTTTCCTAGATTTGTGAATTTTTCAGAAAGAGTCTGACTTAAGCCATATCTTTCTACCTTTCCCTAATTAGATTATGTCTGTTTAAAATGCATATTATTATTATTTTTGTCTCTCCTAGCACATCCGGGATTAGTTCGTTCATCAGTGAACTGATTGTTCTGTGAAGATAAGCCTCTTTAAATGAGTTAAAAATGGGAGAATGAAAAGGTTCCTTGGTGTCTGGATGGTTCGTAGCACAGCTTGACAGAGCTAGTTATGTAACCACTGTGGAGCTTTGATGCAATACAGAGAATTTTTTGTTTGTTTGTTTGTCGGTTGGTTTTTTAAGGTCAACCAAATTCCTCTAAAAGGCCCTTTGGTTGTGAATATAGTCGTGTAGCCATGCTTAAATAATTAGTATGTTGAACATGAATGCTTCTTTCGTGATTGCGTAATGTAATCAAAAAAGACTATCGCAGTCAGGTCTAGGAGTGAAGAGAACGTTTATTTGAGGCAAGGATGCAATTTCATTGTGTATTAAAGCAAACAAGATGCAAGTAAACAACACCAAACTGAAGAGGGAAACCAAAAATTAAACAGTTTTGTATTAACAAAGTGACTATGATTTAAAAAAAAAAAAAAGTTTGAACATAAGTAACAAAGAGAATACTTGGCAATTAATGTTATGGATTAGTTTCAGTTAATAAAGGGAAATCATTTTGATCAGAAGTATACTATGGTGGACCACGAGGCTAAGTTATTGGTCCCTTGGTTTTTACATTATATACACTACCTGATCAAAATGTTGTCGCCTATCCAAGTTTTAGAAACAACAAATAATAACTGGACTTCTAGTTGTTCATTTAGTATTAGAAGTGGCTTATATGAAAGGCAAAGGCTTCTAGATTACGCTTATTTTACCAAAATAAAATATGACCATGCCTTAAATTAAATTTTTTTAATTAGGACAGTAAGGTCTGACTTTGCTGAGACAAAATAATGTCTAGTATAGAATATAAAGTCAGGGTGCAGTGGGAAAAGAATGAATATTGTGTATGACTCCCATGAGCTTGGAGGACTGCATCCATACATCTCTGCAATGACTCAAATAACTTATTAATAAAGTCATCTGAAATGGCAAAGCGTTCTTGCAGGATGCCCAGAGTTCATCAAGATTCTTTGGATTCATCTTCAATGCCTCCTCCTTCATCTTACCCCAGACATGCTCAATAATGTTCATGTCTGGTGACTGGGCTGGCCAATCCTGGAGCACCTTCTTTGCTTCCAGGAACTTTGATGTGGAGGCTGAAGTATGAGAAGGAGCGCTATCCTGCTGAAGAATTTGCCCTCTCCTGTGGCTTATAATGTAATGGGCAGCACAAATGTCTTGATACCTCAGGCTGTTGATGATGCCATCCTCTCTGCAGACCGCTCGTATGCCCCAATACTGAATGTAACCCCAAACCATGATTTTTACTTCACCAAACTTGACTGATTTCTATGGGAATCTTGGGTCCATGCGGGTTACATGCGATGATTGATATGCATTTGTTGCTCTTACAACTGCGATTAATGACAAGACTTTTGTCAGGTAGTGTATGCTATTGCTATATGATTTCATTAGTTTCGACTGTTATGCCAATGACGGTACACAACTCTACCTCTCCTCGTAGCCTAATAATTTGTACAAATTCAAAAAACAAACAGATTATATAGCAGATATTAAAAAACCAAGGCCTTGGTTATAAGACCAAAAATCCAGTCATGCAAACACCTAGAATAGATTTGAGAGAGTTGTATCAGTTATTAAAG